>NC_066538.1:6569925-6572425 GCF_024679095.1 Eriocheir sinensis
ACAGAGTCTCAATATTATGCAACAGGAATATTGGATGAAGTGGACCGGGCATCATAGTGTGTGTGTGTGTGTGAATGGCGGGCGATGTTCCCTTGTCCAGCCGCCAGACACGCCCCCTTTTACCCTGGGCGCCGTGGAACGCTAAGTGAGGCGGATTGTCGGGGGAAATAAAAATAAAACCACCCGGGAGGAGGAGGAGGAGGCAGGCGAGGAGGACCAGCTGAATATTAATCCTTAGACCAGCTCCAGACGCCCGCCGGAACCCGACCCAGGGACGGTTTCTTTGTCCTGAGGCGAGGGGGCGAGGGGGGGCGTTCCTAAATGCTCATCGCGGGGCTATCCTCCACCGTGCTAGCTGGAGGGATACGTACGAGGGCGGAAGGTCTTCCATCAATGGATGAATCAGACGAATTTTTACAGAGCCCCCCCTGCCGCCCCCCAGCCGCCCCCACCGCCCGCCGCGCGCCGCCAGACCGTGCAAAGATTTCATAACGCATCGCTCGTTTTTATATTGCAAAGTCCTGGTGTGGTTTAGGGTTTTCTGTGCGTCTGGCGGGGTAGAGAGCGGCGTGACGGGTTTATCAGCTCACCCGTCTTTGATCCAGGTGGCAAGTGTGAGCCCCGACACCTGTAATCAGCCATTTAGCGCCCCAGAGAGCCGGGGCGATAAGGTAGTGTCACTGGGGAGAGCCACCCGGGCCGTGACGTCAGGGGCTTGCCACCCACGACAGCTTTATTTCCCCGCCTCCATGCCGCCCCTGCAGGCACGTCACACGCCCTACGAGGAACTCACGAAGGTGTTTTAAGCGTCTGAAGGCAGGGGCGGCAGGGAGGGGGTGCCAGGAGTAAGGGTGGGGAGGGAGGGCCGTGGCATGGAGGTGTGTGGCGCGAGGTGGCAATGGGGTGCGTGCGCAGGGTGGCTCTGGATGTCACTCTTGTTTTGGGAGTATCGATTTTTGGCCAGTGTTCAGTTGGATACTGTTCATGCCACGAGTGGAATATGTATCTTAGTGTTTCCCCGTGATCTTGTCGTCTGCAGCTGTGTTTCTGAGTCCCTCGCCCGCCTACCGCCACCATGACGAAAGACAGACTTGCCGCGCTCAGAGCAGTAAGTATTTTAGTGCTCTGTGCTGTCTAGGGTTCAATATGGCCTCAGCCTCTGCCCCGTTTCCCAATACACGCCCCTCCAGCCGCCGCCACCACCACCACCGCCGCCAATACACCCTCCTCTCCCTGCCTCACGCACTCACACCCTTTACACACATACCCCACGTCTCCTGTCGGCCTTACTCCTCCACTCCCTGCCCTTGTTTCTCGCCCTTTCACCCTTTTCACCCTTGTATTTGCCTGCTCGCCGCACCACACCCCTTCACACTCCCTACTCTCCTACTCTGATGACATGCTCTTACTCTCACTCACTCACGCACTCACACCCTTAACACACATACTCCACATCTCCTGTCGGCCTTACTCCTCCACTCCCTGCCCTTGTTTCTCGCCCTTTCACCCTTTTCACCCTTGTATTTGTCTGCTCGCCGCACCACACCCCTTCACACTCCCTACTCTCCTACTCTGATGACAAGCTCTTACTCTCACTCACTCACGCACTCACTCACGTTTTACTCCACCTCGTAACCACTACCACATGCGTATACCACTCCAGACCACTCACACACACCTCTCAACGCCTCCTCCTCTCCCCCTCCGCCGCCTCCTCCTCCACTTTCCGCTTCACTTCTCCACATCTCATCGTGACACGCCCCTCCTTTCTCTCCCTCCCTCCACTTCCCTCCACTTCCTACCATGCTTTATCCCTAGCCTTTCTCTTCCTCCTCCTTCTCCTCCACTTCCCTCTCATACCCACTTCAAGGAGAAAAAAGTAGCTAGGACAAGGGAGTCAATTCACGTTCACAAAAGCAAGCAGGAAAAAGCACGGGTACTTCCTCTTCTTCCTCTTCCTCCTCCTACTCTTCCTCTTCCTCTTTCTTTATCCTCCACCACCAGCACACGAGAATGAATAATGATGATAAGATGTAGGAAACTAATATAACCACAATGAAAATTTGGCTAAGTATCATGTATCGACAGCTATCATGTTGTGTCTTTCCATTCTTGTCTATCCCTTTGGTTGGATCTAAAAATACCACACGTTATTTTTTTTCTCTTCCTGAGGCTTGTCTGCGTGTGTCTGTGAGTGTGTCTGTGTTTGTCGTATTGATCAACAAGGCGAGCTGTGTTCAAAGGGAGAGAGAGAGTGAGAGGGCGGGAGAGGGGAGAGTGTGTGAGTGTGAGTGCGTGAGGAAGGAATACATGAGTGGGCTGTTGAGTGTTATTGGTGTAAAACGGAGAAATTTTTGTGAGAGGGAGGGAGAGGGCTTGTGTGTGTGTGTGTGTGTTTGTAGGCATGTTAAGTGGGTGGACCGGGTCATGTGTGTGTGTGTGTGTGTGTGTGTGTGTGTGTGTAACTGGACTGAAGCAAGAATGGAAAAGACAGACAAAG
>NC_066538.1:6577425-6589925 GCF_024679095.1 Eriocheir sinensis
GTTGATATTGGTATTAGTGTTAGTATTGGTATTAGTTGTAGTATTTGTATTGGTACTAGTGTTAGTTTTGGTATTAGTGTTGGTATTGGTATTGGTATTAGTGTTAGTATTGGTATTGATATTGGTGTTAGTATTGATAGTAGTTTTTTTTAGGATATTATTTGGTATATTGTTTCGTACCCTATTTATTCGTTATAGATATTCTTATTAAACAAGGAGGAGCTACGATTTATGGTTACTCTTACTCAGTTTTTGCGTAATTAAGTACTTTCGTATTTGTTTTGTCCACGTCTTGTATCCATTTAGAGAGAGAGAGAGAGAGACCTAATCTTTCTCATCTCTCTCTCTCTCTCTCTCTCTCTCTCTCTCTCTCTCTCTCTCTCTCTCTCTCCACTCACACACACACACGCACACGCACGCCAGCTCTCCCAGACTCAGATCGCGGGGTAGCATTTAATATCGATAATCTGGTTCCTGCGCCTGCCTCTCCGACTCTAAAGGTTCCTCGGCCGCCAGAATGTTACGGTATCACTTCCAAACCTTACTTCCTTCTCCCCCTCCTCCTCCCCTCTACAGCTGCTTCCTTCCCATTTTCCTTTTCCTTTCTATCCCTTCTTCTTGATTTCCTTCTTTCTCTTTCCTCTTCCCCTTTTATTTTTTTTCCCTTCTATTCCTTCTTCTTTCCCTCTTCTGATTTCTTCTTTCTCTCACTCTTTATTCCTTCTTCGTCTTTCCCGTCCCCTCTCTTCTTGATTTTCTTCTTTCTCTCTTTCCTCTTCCCCTTTTACTTTTTTCCCTTCTATCCCTTCTTCTTTAATCCCGTCCCCCCTCTTCTATTTCTTCTTTATCTTCCTCCTTTTCTTCCCCTTTTCCTTTTCCTTTCTATTCCTTCTTCTTCGTCTTTCCCGTCCCCTCTCTTCTTTATTTCCTTTCTTTCTTTTCTCTTCCCCTTTTACTTTTTTCCCTTCTATTCCTTCTTCTTCGTCTTTCTCGTCCCCTCTCCTTGATTTCCTTCTTTCTCTCTCTTTCCTCTCCCCTTTTTACTTTTTTTACCCTTCTATTCCTTCTTCTTCTATCCCATCCCCCCTCTTCTATTTCTTCTTCCTCTCCCTTCCTTTTCTTCCCCTTTTCCTTCTCATCCTTCTTCTCCCCTTTCCTCTTCCTTTTCTTCTTCTCTGTCCGTTCCCAATCTTCACCTTCTTCCCTTCCTTCCATCTTTTCCTTTTCGATTTCCCTTCTCATCTCCCTCTTCCCCATTGTCTTCCTCTTTTCTGTTCCCGCACCCTTTCGCTTTTTCTTCTCCCTTTCTCTCTTCCTCTTCTTTCATTATTCCCACCCTTCTTTTCTGTTCCCCTTTTCTTTTCCACCATTCTTTTTTCCTCCTCATCTTTTTCCCCTTTAACCTTCCCCTTTCCTCCATTTTCCTCCCTTCCTTCTTTTCTTTCTCTTCCGTTCTCAACCCTTTCCCTTTTCCTCTTTCCTCTTTTTTCCTCCCTTTTCCTTCTCTACCCTTTCCCTTTTCCTTCCTTTCCTCTTTACTTTCTCTTCCCTTCTCTGCCCTTTCCCTCTTCCCATTTCCTCCCTTTTCCTCCCTTCCCTCTTCCCTTTCTCTTCCCCGTTTCCTTTTCTCCCTTTCCTCCCTTCCCTCCTCTTCTTCCCATTCTTGTTCCTCCTATTCTATTCCTATCTATTCCTATCCTCTCCTATCTTCTATTCCCCTCTTTCCATCACCTTCCCTTATCCCTTTCTCTTCCTCTCCTCCCCTCCTTGACCTTCCTTCCCATCTTCTTCCCCTCATTTAAATACCTTCAATATTAACATTAGCAGTATTAGTATTTGTATTAGTTGTATTTTAGTTTTCATACATTAGTTATTAAGACATTCGATTAGGGAAGAAAGAAAGGA
The DNA here is from genome assembly GCF_024679095.1 of Eriocheir sinensis. Classification (NCBI taxonomy): domain Eukaryota; kingdom Metazoa; phylum Arthropoda; class Malacostraca; order Decapoda; family Varunidae; genus Eriocheir; species Eriocheir sinensis. Next base: position 6,579,331 of record NC_066538.1, read on the forward strand.
AGGATGGAGGGATGAAGAAAGAAAGAAAGAAAAAGAAGAAAAAGAAAGACAAAGGAAAAAAGAAGAAAAAAACAAAGATTGATGTTTTTTTTTCATTTTTCATCAATAATACAACAGTGAGGTATTTTAGTTTTCATACATCAATTATTAAGACATTTGATTAGGGAAGAAAGAAAGGAAGGATGGAAGGATGAAGAAAGAAAGAAAAAGAAGAAAAAGAAAGACAAAGAAAGAAAGAAAAAGAAAGAAAACAAATACCAAGATTGATTTTTTTTTTCATTTTTCATCAATAATACAACAGTGAGGTTTTAAGAGAAGGGTTAGATTAGATTCGGTTGGGTATGGATTCAGATACTCTTCTTATGATGTTATTTGGGAAGTTTGGGAGTTCATGCAGACTTCGATGCTTTTCCTTGATTTCGTGTTAAGATTGTTTTTTTTTAGAAGAGTTTTAGATTCGGGAGAGATTCGCACCATGATAAAATATTGGACTGGGTGTTATTCTAGACTTTTTTTTGGATTCTGGTTTTATGGACGTAATATTGAGTCTAGTTATTATCATTTGCAACTCTTGTTTTGTTTGTAGAATCGTGTCTTCCTGCCTTTCTTCCTTCCTTTCTTTCTTTCTCTTTTTCTTTCTTTATTTGTCTTTCTTTCTCTTCTTTCTTTCTTTCTTCATTCCTCCCTCCTTCTTTATTTCTTTCTGCCTTTCTGTCGTTTTCTTTCTTTTTTCCCTCCTCCCTCCCTCCTTCCCTCCCTCCTTCCTTCCTTTCTTCCCTTTCTTCCTTCCTTTCTTCCTTCCTCCTTCCCTCCCTCCCCCCTTCTTACTTCCCTCCTTCCTTCCTTCCTCTCTCTCTCTCTCTCCTCCTCCTCCTGCTACTACTACTACTACTACTACTACTACTACTACTACTACTAAAACAACAACAACAACAACAACTACTACTACTACTACTACTACTACTACTACTAACAATAATGATGGGAATGATAATGATAATGATGATGATAAGAAATATAAACACGAAACGATCATAAGAACTAAGAAGAGGAATAATGATGATAATAATGAAGAAAGAAGAGCAAATAATGAAAATAATAATAATAATAATAATAATAATAATAATAATAATAATAAAAACAAATAAAAACACAGCTCGGTACGTTCACCCCCCCTCTCCTTCCCCCCCGACTTTTTTTTACCCTAAATGAACGACGATTTCCCCTTTTTTTTTTCGTTCCCTTCTCGTTCCTTTCTTTTAGGGAGTTAGAGTTTGTTTTCTGTCTAACTTTTGCGGCCGCGGGGAAGACACGGAGACGGCGGCCATACTGTGTGCGAGAGAGAGAGAGAGAGATGTGTCAAACAGAAAGAGGAAGAAAGAGAGGAGAGAAAGGTAGGGATTTGAAAGAGAGAGAGAGAGAGAGAGAGAGAGAGAGAGAAATTACGGGATTTACTTCTCTGGCTTCTTATTACGTACTGTCAAAACTGCAACCGATATAAGATGGTATTACTACTACTACTACTACTACTACTACTACTACTACTACTACTACTACTACTACTACTACTACTATCATAACTTTACGATACATACAAACTTTTTTTTACCAACTTCTACAATAATTTCCGTCCTATTTCCTTCCTTCCTTCCTTCCTTTCCTCCTCCTCCTCCTCCTCTTTGTACTATTGATGTTGGTCTTTTCTCTTGTAATTGTTAGTGTTCTTTTGTTCCTCTTCCTTTTATACTCTTGTTCTTGATTCTGCTTTTGTTCTTCTTTTTCCTCCACCACCACCACCACCAACAACAACAACACCCTTCCTCTTCCATCCATTCCTTCTGACTTTGCTTTTTTTATCATTTTTGTTCTTGTTCATTTTGTTTTGTGTTTTTACTCTTCTTCTTACTCTTGTTCTTCTTTCTTTCTTTCTTTCTTTCTTTCTTTCTTTCTTTCTTCCTTCCTTCCCTCCCTCCTTCCTTCCTTCCTTTCTTTCTTTTTTCTTTTTCCTCCTTTCTTCCTACCTTTCCCGCCTTCTACCCCCCCTCCCTCTCTCCTTCCCTTCCTTCCTTTTTTTTTCCTTTTTTCTTCCTTCCTTTCTCTTTTCTTCCTTCCTTTCTTTCTCTTTTCTTCCTTCCTTTTTTCCTTCCATTCACCATCACCCACAGCAACAACAACAACAACAACAACCTCACCACTTCCGCACTCATTTGTTTTTCCTTTTCTTTTTTTCTTGTTCCTGCTTTTTTTTCTACCACCACCATCACCACCATCACCACCACCACCACCACCAACAACAACAACAAAAACAACAACCTTCTCACTCTTTCCCAACTCATTTCTTCTTTTTTTTTCACTCATTTTTATTTCTTCTTTTTATCTTTTCCTCCACCACCACTGTCACCCCCTCCTCTTATCTTCCTCTTCCTCTTCTTATTTTATCTCTTTGTTGTTCCTCCTCTTGCTCCTCCTTCTCCTCTTCCTCTCATTCTTCTCTTGTTTCTCTTTTTCTGCTTCTCTTATTGTTCTATTTCTTGTTCCTCCTAATTCTCCTCCTCCTCTTCTTCTTATTCCGAAATTGACCTCTTTCTGCCACCTCTTTTGATTCTTTTTATAGGAGCAGCGAGTAGCGGGCTTTTTTTATTTATTATTGTTTCCCTTTTTTTGTGCCCTTGAGCTGTCTCCTTTGTTGTAAAAAAAAAAAACTTCAACTACGACAGCAACAACAACAACAACAACAACAAGCCCCGCACCTCCCACATTCTTCCTTTTCTTCCTTCCTATTCTTCTTTTTGTTCATATTTCTTCTTCATTTATTCCACCACCACCACCACCCTTACTTATTATTATTATGACGCCCCCCCCCCCTCCCCGCCGCCCCTAACCCCCTCATCACAGGTAACAAGCAGCGGCGTCGACAACTCAGGTAGATCGCTAATTAGGTTCAGGTTAGTTTGGCAGGTAATCAGGTTGTCTTTAGGTACTCGAGAGCTTGAGAGAGAGAGAGAGAGAGAGAGAGAGAGAGAGAGAGAGAGAGAGAGAGAGAGAGAGAGAGAGAGAGAGAGAGAGAGAGAGAGAGAGAGAGAGAGAGAGAGAGAGAGAGAGAGAGAGAGAGAGAGAGAGAGAGAGAGAGAGAGAGAGAGAGAGAGAATGGGAGTAAGGGAGAGAGAGAGAGAGGGAGAGTGGGAGAGGATGTTAGTCGTGATTGTACATACGGTATCAGGTTTGACTTCACCGTTCACACACACAGACTCTCTCTCTCTCTCTCTCTCTCTCTCTCTCTCTCTCTCTCTCTCTCTCTCTCTCTCTCATACACACAAAAAGGCACTCTAATGCAATAAAAAAAAAAAAAAAAACATGTACGCAACTATAACTGAAACAATGAACAAATTATCATCTTACTATTAGAGAGAGAGAGAGAGAGAGGGGGGGGGTCCTTCATCACACACATCCTAAAACACTTTGGGATCATGTTTGTCTTTTAGGAGTCCTTAGTCATCGCTTTCATACGCGTAGGAGACTAGTAATAGGGGGGAGGGGGCAGGGGGGCAGGTGTGTTTGGGGGGCGGGGTTAAGAGGCAGGGGGAGGGAGAAAGGTGTGGTGGGGGGGAGCGGTGGTAGAGAATGGTAGGTATGGTGGAGGTGGTAGAGAATAGTGGTGGTGGTGATGGTGGTGGTGGTGTATAGGGAGAGGGAGGAGCAATGAGTAGCGGGCTTTTTTTTTCATTATTGTTTTTTTTTATGCCCTTGAACTGTCTCCTTTGCTGTAAAAAAAAAGGGGGGGGGAGGGTGTGGAGGTGGTGCGGGTAGTGTGGAAGAATCATCATAGTGGTTGTGGATGGAAAAGGAAAGAAAGGTGGAAGAGGTGACGGGGTGGGAGGGGAAGGAGAGGTGGAGGTTACCGTGGTGGTGGTGGTGGTGGAGTGACTTTCCATGCATATCTATCCTTGAATCTCTATCTCTATCTGGTGGTGCGTTAGACGAATTCCTATGATATTAAACCTCCTTTGGTACTAGTGGTGGTGGTGGTGGTAGTGAACTGGTGTATAGAGGTGGTGGTGGTGATTACAGGTGTTACTGGATAGGTGGTGGTATAGCAAAGTCCCCCCTCTTCTCCCCACGGTGGTATGGCAAAGACCCCCCTCTTCTCCCCACGGTGGTATGGCAAAGTCCCCCCTCTTCTCCCCACGGTGGTATGGCAAAGTCTCCCCTCTTCTCCCCACGGTGGTATAGCAAAGTCCCCCCCACCCCCTTTCCCCACGGTGGTATAGCAAAGTCCCTCCCCCCCTCCCACCCGTTCTTGCATGTTATAGATTATGGTGTTAGATAAGATTATATAGGTTTGTGGGGGTTTAGATTGCGTTGAAAAGAAAGATCGATAGGTTTATGGGGTTTGAAGGAGGTCATTAGGTTTATGGTATATGGGTCAGTAGGTTTAGGAAGGCCATTAGATTCACGGGGTTTTAGATAAGCTTCAGAAGGTCGGTATCTTTACGGGGTTAGATACGTTTGAAAAAAATATCAATCTCTTGTCATTTATTATAATTTTTCTCATCACTCTCCACTTTTTATTTGTCTGCGAGGAACGAGAACTTATAATGCATTTTGAAACATTGGAAACTTTATCATTAGGCCATCAATCATAGTTACAGCTATACAAAAGTTTTCCCATAGGTATTATTGGAACATGATCAGCCTTTTCGTCATCGGTGTAGTTGGTGGTTCTTCTAAAAGTGGACGATATGACCCATAGAAATAATAAGTCCCATATCCTTACACATTTCGGGAGTCACACCCACCCATATATGATAAGGCTTTCGTAGAGTTTTCTTATAGGTATTATTGGAACATGATCAGCCGTCTCGTCATTGGTGTAGGTGGTGGTTCTTCTAAAAGTGGACGATATGACCCGTAGCATTAACAAGTCCCATATTTTCACACATTTCGGGAGTCACACCCACCCATATATGATAAGGCTTTCGTAGAGGTTTCTTATTGGCATTATTGGAACATGATCAGCCGTCTCGTCATTGGTGTAGGTGGTGGTTCTTCTAAAAGTGGACGATATGACCCGTAGCATTATTTAAAAAGTCCCATATCCTTACACATTTCGGGGTTCACACACCCACATATGATTAGGCTTTTGTAGAGGTTGTGTTAGGATTTCCATGGGTAGTTTTATAAGCCTAGTTTTATTTTTATTTATTTATTTTTTTATTTTTATAGCAGAGGAGTTAGTTCAAGGACATAACAAAAGGAAACGAATGTGAAAAAAAAGCCCGCTACTCACTGCTCCTAAAAAGAGTTAGAGGAGTGGCCGAAAGATAGGTCAATTTCGGGAGGAGAGGTGAGAGGTGGTGTAGTTTGACAAGGCTTCTGCACCGTGAATGTGAATAAATACTCATGAGAACCAGACTGATTTTTTTTTTGGCCTTTTAAAATATTTGTTGTAACAGTCGAAAGCATTCACCTTATTCCAATAATTTTTAACCCTCTCTCACTACCTCTTAACACACACTCTTTATCTTCCTTTCTATCCTTCTTCCTTCTTCCTCCTGCCCTTCGTTTTTATCTACATTTGATTTCCGAAAGCTGGGTATATTTTTTCAGCCAACTTCTGTGTGGTCATTCCTAATTTGATGCCTCCGTGGTGCAGTGGATAGCGTGCCTAGCCGAGGAGTGGAGGAGGCTTAGTTTATGATGATAAAAACGTAGATGTCAAAGTAAGGAGGAAATAAAAGTATATCTAGACAGAACATAATTTAGAAAAAACTGATAAAAAGGAACAAAAAAGCACTACTACTAACAATAACAATGACAGTAATTTAATAAGGAAGCAGTTAATAAATATGATAAACTATGACGGAAATACAGGGAAAGGGGTTGAATTGGTGTGTATGTTGAATTAAGAAAAACTACCATAAAAAGCAACAAAAAAGCACTAGTAGTAACAATAATAATGACTAATTTAACACGGAAGCAATTGACAAATATGATAAACTGTGACGGAAATACAGGGAAAGAAAGGTTGAATTGGTGTGTATGTTGAAATTAGAAAAACTACGATAAAAAGCAACAAAAAAGCACTAGTAGTAACAATAATAATGATAGTAATTTAATACGGAAGCAGTTGATAAATATGATAAACCAAGATGGAAATACAGGGAAAGAAAGGTTGAATTGGTGTGTATGTTGAATTAAGAAAAACTACGATAAAAAGCAACAAAAAAGCACCAGTAATAACAATAATAATGACAGTAATTTAATACGGAAGCTGTTGATAAATATGATAAACCAAGATGGAAATACAGGGAAAGAAAGGTTGAATTGATGTGTATTCTGACTGGCCTCCTGCAAACACACTGGGATCATATGCTTTTTCATCTCCCTCCTCAATATCATCTTACGTCTTCTTACTATTTGGTGTTATTGAAATCCATGAAAGGGCAGCAAGGGAGAGTAAAATAAATTGATATAGAGCGGACATATTAGGCTGTTATGATCTTCCTTCTTTTTCTTCTTCTTCTTATTATTATTGACAATTATCTGGTGTTATTGAAATCCATGACGGGCAGCAAGGGAGAGTAAAATAAATTGATATAGAGCGGACATATTAAGCTGTTATGATCTTCCTGCTTTTTCTTCTTCTTATTGACAACTATTTGGAGTTATTGAAATCCATGAAAGGGCAACAAAGGGAGAGTAAAATAAATTGATATAGAGCGGACATATTAGGCTGTTATGACCTTCCTTCTTTTTCTTCTTTTTCTTCTTATTATTGACAATTATTTGGTGTTATTGAAATCCATGAAAGGGCAACAAAGGGAGAGTAAAATAAATTGATATAGAGCGGACATATTAGGCTGTTATGATCTTCCTTCTTTTTCTTCTTCTTCTTCTTATTGACAATTATCTGGTGTTATTGATATCCATGACGGGCAGCAAGGGAGAGTAAAATAAATTGATATAGAGCAGATATATTAGGCTGTTATGATCTTCCTTCTTTTTCTTCTTCTTCTTCTTCTTATTGACAATTATCTGGTGTTATTGAAATCCATGACGGGCAGCAAGGGAGAGTAAAATAAATTGATAGGCTATAGAGCGGACATATTAGGCTGTTATGATCTTCCTTCTTTTTCTTCTTCTTATTGACAACTATTTGGTGTTATTGAAATCCATGAAAGGGCAGCAAGGGAGGGTAAAATAAATTGATATAGAGCGGACATATTAGGCTGTTATGATCTTCCTTCTTTTTCTTCTTCTTATTGACAACTATTTGGTGTTATTGAAATCCATGAAAGGGCAGCAAGGGAGAGTAAAATAAATTGATATAGAGCAGACATATTAGGCTGTTATGATCTTCCTTCTTTTTCTTCTTCTTCTTCTTCTTATTGACAACTATTTGGTGTTATTGAAATCCATGAAAGGGCAGCAAGGGAGAGTAAAATAAATTGATAAAGAGCAGATATATTAGGCTGTTATGATCTTCCTTCTTTTTCTTCTTTTTCTTCTTATTATTGACAACTATTTGGTGTTATTGAAATCCATGAAAGGGCAGCAAGGGAGAGTAAAATAAATTGATATGGAGCAGACATATTAGGCTGTTATGATCTTCCTTCTTTTTCTTCTTCTTCTTCTTATTGACAATTATCTGGTGTTATTGAAATCCATGAAAGGGCAGCAAGGGAGAGGAAAATAAATTGATAGGCTATAGAGCGGACATATTAGGCTGTTATGATCTTCCTTCTTTTTCTTCTTCCTCTTATTATTATTGACATCCTTAGGCATCATAGAAAATAAAAGAACGCCATAGACTTGCCCTCAAATTAGGATATAGAAGAGGAGGTAGAAGAAGAAAAGGAAGAGTAGGCTATAAGTCTCCCTCCGCATAGCCTCGCATTGCTTAAGAAACGTTTTGGTGTCCTTACAAATGTTCTGAATGAGTTAGATGGATTGAAAAAGTGCTTCCTTATTACCTCAAACGTTACACACACACACACACACACACACACACACACACACACACATACACACACACACGCGTCGTCAGTCAAAACTACACAGATTGAAGATACATATGATAAAAATGAGTTAGAGCCCGCGACATTACGAGCTTGTCTCAATCCTACTATGAATGAAAACAGATTAGAACAATTTATTACATCAAAACAGAGCTATACATACCCCTGTGTGTGTGTGTGTGTGTGTGTGTGTGTGTGTGTGTGTGTGTGTGTGTTTAATTTATCACCAGAAAGACATGTTTTTTTTTTTCCCTTATTTCTTCCTCTCTGTCTGTTTGTATATTAGTTTGTCTGTCTTTTATGTCCATTTCTCTCTCTCTCTCTCTCTCTCTCTCTCTCTCTCTCTCTCTCTCTCTCTCTCTCTCTCTCTCTCTCTCTCTCTCTCTGTCTGTCTGTCTGTCTCGATCACTCAGAGAATTTAACATTAACCAGAAAACATTTTTATTATTGTTTTCTATACTTCATTTTCCCTTCGACATCTCTATATCTTCATTTTTATTCACGCAAAGAAAAAGAGAAGATTGAGATGATGAACTACAATCTATAGCGTACTCATAGGTACCTTTTAATAGTGCTATGTATTCGTTAAGTGTATAAATAGTTTACTTTATGCATCCTGTAGTTTCCCTAATTAGTTGTTGCAGTGTTCAATAAGGTTTTAATGTTGAGATTCTTAAGCTGAAATTTGTTGAACTATAATAATGATAATAATAATAATAATAATAATAATAATAATAATAATAATAATACAGTAGCAAAATTACCGTATGAGTATAATTACGAAGACGGTAGAAAAATAAGGATGAAAAAGTGACTATATTGTACAGAGAAATAATAATGTGTGTGTGTGTGTGTGTGTGTGTGTGTTGAACTGTAACGATGATAATGATGATGATGATAATAATAATAATAATACAGTAGCAAAATTACCATATGAGGATAATTACGAAAAAGGTAGCTAAATAAGGATGAAGAAGTGACTAAATTGTACAGAGGAAAAATGGTGTTGATGTGTGTGTGTGTGTGTGTGTGTCTAAAACGTTTGAGGTAATAAGGAAGCACTTTACCAATCCATCTAATAACTCGTTCATAACATTTGTAAGTGCACCAAAACGTTTCTCAGGCAATGATAGGCTGTGCGGACGGAAACCTTCTATTCTTGATAATGGTGACAACAACAACAAAAGATCAGTAGGTTCAGGAAGACCATTAGATTCACGGGGTTTTAGATAAGCTTTAGAAGGTTTGTATTTGTACGGGGTTAGATACGTGTACGAAAAAGGTCGTTCTCATTTTATTATTATTAGCATTTTTCTCATCATTCTTCTCACTTTTTATTTGTCTGCGAGGAACGAGAACTCTTGATACATTTTAAAGCATTGGACACTTTTTATTTGTCTGCGAGAAACGAAAACTCTTATGATTCATTTTAAAACATTGGACACTTTTTATTTGTCTGCGAGGAACGAGACTTTTATGATACATTTTAAAACATTGGACATTTTTTATTTGTCTGCGAGGAACGAGAACTCTTATGATACATTTTAAAACATTGGACACTTTATTTGTCTGCGAGGAACGATAACTCTTATGATACATTTTGAAACATTGGACACTTTTTATATGTCTGTGAGGAACGAGAACTCTTATGATTCATTTTAAAACATTGGACACTTTTTATTTGTCTGCAAGGAACGAGAACTCTTATGATACACTTTAAAACATTGGACACTTTTTATTTGTCTGCGAGGAACGAGAACTCTTATGATTCATTTTAAAACATTGGACACTTTTTATTTGTCTGCGAGGAACGAGAACTCTTATGATACATTTTAAAACATTGAGCACTTTTTATTTGTCTGCGAGGAACGAGAACTCTTATGATACATTTTAAAACATTGGACACTTTTTATTTGTCTGCGAGGAACGAGAACTCTTATGATACATTTTAAAACATTGGACACTTTTTATTTGTCTGCAAGGAACGAGAACTCTTATGATACATTTTAAAACATTGGACACTTTTTATTTGTCTGCGAGGAACGAGAACTCTTATGATACATTTTAAAACATTGGACACTTTTTATTTGTCTGCGAGGAACGAGAACTCTTATGATACATTTTAAAACATTGGACACTTTTTATTTGTCTGCGAGGAACGAGAACTCTTATGATACATTTTAAAACATTGAACACTTTTTATTTGTCTGCAAGGAACGAGAACTCTTATGATACATTTTAAAACATTGGACACTTTTTATTTGTCTGCGAGGAACGAGAACTCTTATGATACATTTTAAAACATTGAGCACTTTTTATTTGTCTGCAAGGAACGAGAACTCTTATGATACATTTTAAAACATTGAGCACTTTTTATTTGTCTGCAAGGAACGAGAACTCTTATGATACATTTTAAAACATTGGACACTTTTTATTTGTCTGCATGGAACGAAAACTCTTATGATACATTTTAAAACATTGAGCACTTTTTATTTGTCTGCAAGGAACGAGACTTTTATGATACATTTTGAAACATTGGAAACATTATTATTAGGCAATCGATCATAGTTACATTAT
>NC_066538.1:6594925-6622425 GCF_024679095.1 Eriocheir sinensis
AGAGAGAAGAAAATAAGAAAGGGGAAGGAAGGAGGGAAAAAATGATATGAAGGAGGGAAAGAAATGAAGGAAGAGAAAATGAGGATAGAATAGTGAAAGAAAATAATGAAGGAAAAGAAAGAAGGGAATAATGTTAGGAAGGAGAGAGAGAAAAAATAAGAAAGAGGAAGGAAGGAGGGAAAAAAATAATCTGGAGGGAAAGAAATGAAGGAAGAGAAAATGAGGATAGAATAGTGAAAGAAAATAATGAAGGAAAAGAAAGAAGGGAATAATGTTAGGAAGGAGAGAGAGAAAAAATAAGAAAGAGAAAGCAAGGAGGGAAAAAAATAATATGAAGGAAGAGAAAATGAGGATAGAAGAGCGAAAGAAAATAATGAAGGAAAAGAAAGAAGGGAATAATGTTAGGCGGGAGAGAGAGAGAAAATAAGAAAGAGAAAGTAAGGAGGGAAATAATTCAATCTGAAGGAGGGAAAGAAATGAAGGAAGAGAAAATGAGGATAGAAGAGCGAAAGAAAATAATGAAGGAAAAGAAAGAAGGGAACAATGTTAGGAAGGAGAGAAAAAATAAGAAAGAGAAAGGAAGGAGGGAAAAAAATAATATGAAGGAGGGAAAGAAATGAAGGAAGAGAAAATGAGGATAGAATAGTGAAAGAAAATAATGAAGGAAAAGAAAGAAGTAAATAATGTTAGGTAGGAGAGAGAGAAAAAATAAGAAAGAGGAAGGAAGGAGGGAAAAAATAATATGAAGGAGGGAAAGAAATGAAGGAAGAGAAAATGAGGATAGAAGAGCGAAAGAAAATAATGAAGGAAAAGAAAGAAGGGAATAATGTTAGGAAGGAGAGAAGAAAATAAGAAAGTGAAAGTAAGGAGGGGAAAAAATAATATGAAGGAGGGAAAGAAATGAAGGAAGAGAGGAAGGAAAGAAGAAAAACGAGAAAGAAATGAAGGAGGGAAAAAAAAACTGAGATAAAAAGGAAGGACAGGAAGTTTCTCAGCGATGGAGAGGAAAAAGGAAGTTGAAATAAGACAAGAGGAAGGAAAGGAAGGGAGAGAGATAGGAAGGAAGAAGGGAGGAAAGGGGAGGGAGGGGGGAGAGAGATAGGAAGGAGGAAGAAGAGGGGGAAGAGAGGAAGGGGGGGAGGGCCATCGTCTGCTATTTTGGCATCTTTATTTTGAACATTTTTCCTTTTTCACTAGAGGAGGAAGAGGAAGAGGAGGAGGAGGAGGAGGAGGAGGAAGAAGAACGGCAGTAAATATTCAGAAGCTTATGCAGACCCAAGTAACTCGATATTGATCACACACACACACACACACACACACACACACACACACACACACACACACACACACACACACACAGATATGGAAGGACGACTGTATCTACCATGACACTCTCTCTCTCTCTCTCTCTCTCTCTCTCTCTCTCTCTCTCTCTCTCTCTCTCTCTCTCTCTCTGTTAATTAAAACGTGTGTAAAAACCTTGTTAAACACCTCTTCAGGCAGGTCTGTGTGTGCGTGTGTGTGTGTGTGTGTGTGTGTGTGTGTGTGTGTGTGTGTGTGTGTGTGGAGGTGGCGGTGTGGGTGGAAAATTACGTCACACCTCGTCTCCATGGCAACGAGAGAGAGAGAGAGAGAGAGAGAGAGAGAGAGAGAGAGAGAGAGAATGATCACTTTTCTTTTTATATTATCTAAGCACGCCATTTATATGCTTTCCTCGCCCTCTATTTTCCTCACTTTTTTTTCCTTCCTTCCCTTTTTCCTTCCTTCCCTCACATATTTTTTTTCCTCCACTCGCTCACACTTTCCTCCCACCTTTCTACCCGCTTACCGACCTGTCTGGCTTTCTCTCCTCCTCCTCCTCTTCTCTTCTCTCCTCCTCCCACATCCTCCTACACTTCTCTCCACATGTTATCTTTCCTCCATTCATCCCTCCCTCTTGTCTGGTTTTCCTGTCCTTCCTTCAATCCTTCCTTCAATCCTTCTTCCCTTCTTCCCCTCTTTTTCCTTCCTTTTATTTCTCCTTCTTTCCTTCTTTTTCACTTTTTTTTTTTTTTTTCATTTCTCTCTCCCCTCTGTTCTTTTTCTCTTTCTTTCCTTCTTTCTTTCTTCCTTCTTCTTCTTTTCTTCTTCCCTTCATTTCTTCCCTTCTTCCTTTCCTTTTGTTTTCTTTTTTCTTCATGCCTGATTCCGTCTTTCTTTGCTTCTTCTTCCCTTCCTTCCTTACTTCTTCCCCTGCTTCCTTCCTTTTTCTTTTCCCTTTCTTCTCTTTTTCCTCTCCTTTTCATTTCTTCCCACATGTGTTCTAGCGTCTTTGTTTCCTTCCTTCTTTCTTTCTCCTTTTTTTCTTTCCCTCTCTTTCTTTCATTCCTTCCCTTTTTCATTCTCCTTGTGTCCTTTCATTCTCTGTTTCTTTCCTTCTTTCTTTCACTCCTTCCTTCAATCCTTCCTTCCTTTCCTTCATTTCTTCCCTCTTTCCTTCCTTCGATTTACCCTTACTTTATATCCTTCCTTCCTTCCTTCCTTCCTTCTTTCTTTCCTCCATGCCTCCCTCCACTTTGTCTCTCCACCGTCTTTCTCTCCTTCATTCCTTCTTTCATCCCTTTCTTCCCTCCACTTTTTCTCCTACCGTCTCTATTTCCTTCATTCCTTCTTTCCTCCATTCGTCTGTTTCTTTCCTCCCTCCTCTCCTTCTTCCCTCCCTCATGTCTCTCTACCTTCTTTCCTTCATTTCTTCTTTCATCCCTCCACTTTTTCTCCTACCGTCTCTATTTCCTTCATTCCTTCTTTCCTCCATTCGTCTGTTTCTTTCCTCCCTCCTCTACTTTATCCCTCCCACATGTTTCTGTACCGTCTTTCTCTCCTTCATTCCTTCTTTCATCCCTTTCTTCCTTCCATTTTTTCTCCTACCGTCATTCTCTCCTTTCCTTCTTTCCTCCGTATCGTCTTCTACCGTCTTTGCTTCTTTCCTTCCCTTCTCTATCCCTCCCCCATGTTTCTCTACCTTCTTTCCTTCATTCCTTCTTTCATCCAGTTCATCCTCTCCCATTATGTCCGCCTTCCTTCTTTCCTCCCTCCCATACATTCGACTCAGAACTATTACCTAAGACCACATTACCCGGGTTCTCGTGAGTGTTTCTTCACATTCACGGTACAGAAGAAGCCTTGTCAAACTACCACAACAACCTCTACGAAAGTCTTATCGTATCGTCACCTTCGTAAACAAAGCGCCTTAGTCATTATTTTCTACTATCCAGGCTTTTTTTTAGTGGGCTTTTTCATTTTATTATTGTTTACTTTTTTGTGCCCTTGAGCTGTCTCCTTTGTTGTATAAAAAAAAACTCAGAAAAAGAACTGTTATCATCTCATTTGGCTTAAGGTTTAGGCAGGAATGAGTGGGCCAATTCTATAACACTCAAACCCTGAATGACGGAGGGAATTATATAAGAGGAGACAATGAAGAGTTATGGGAGAAGAACAAAGCAGTGGCAGAGGAAGTAGAGAAAAAAGAAGAGAAAAAGGGAAAGAGTAGAGTCGAGTAAATTTTTCCACATCACGAAATAAAAAATAAAAAAGTAAGAGATCATAGAATACTTAAAAGAAACACATGATAACAAGGAAAGAAGAGAAAAAAAGAAGAGAAAAGGGAAAGAGTCGAGTCGAGTAAATTTTTCCACATCACGAAATAAAAAATAAAAAAGTAAGAGATCATAGAGTACTTAAAAGAAACACATGATAACAAGGAAAGAAGAGAAAAAAAAGAAAAAAAGAAGAGAAAAGGGAAAGAGTCGAGTAAATTGCCCCATATCCCTTGAAATGGAAAATAAGGGTAAGGGAGGAAAATTAAAAAAAAGTCGATCATAGAGTATTTAAAAGAAACACACATAATAACAAGCGAAGAAGAGAAAAAAGAGTGAGAGAGAGAACGAAGGAAAAAAAAACGTAGACGAAAGAGGAATAATGAGAAACGAAAAATGGAAATAAGAAAAAAAAAGACGGAATAAATAACACACAGATAAAGGAGAGAGAGAGAGAGAGAGAGAGAGAGAGAGAGAAACAAAAACGTAGACGAAGGAGGAATAATGAGAAACGAAAAGTGGAAATAAGAAAAAAAGAAAGAAATACAGACAAATAAAGGAGAGAGAGAGAGAGAGAGAGAGAGAGAGAGAGAGAGAGAGAGAGAGAGAGAGAGATTATATTTGATTCCAACGTCGGCTTAAAACACGAGGTAGGCTTAGGGAGGAGAATTTATGAGGTAATATAAAATGGTGACGCCCGCCTTGGAAGCAGGTAAAGGTAAGGTTTGGGACATACGCTATAGGTACTCGTAGCCCCGGTGCTCATCTCCGGGTACGAGTGTTGAGTTAGGTAGAGAGGTGAGAAGGAAGATACGTATTGCAAAAAGGAATGGAAGGATAGGGTAGGGAGAGCAAGGTAAAGAGAGGGAGAGAGGACTAGAATGATCTCAAGCGATTCTCATTGTATTAGGTAGAGTATCAAGGAGAAACATTCGTATAGCAAAGAGAAATGACAATAGGGTAGAGAGAGAGGCTTAGAATGATCTCAAGCGATTCATATTGTATTAGGTAGAGAAGTAAGGATTAACATTTGTATAGCAAAGAGCAATAATGAAATAGGGTAAGGCGAGAGGCTTAGAATGATCTCAAGCGATTCTCATTGTATTAAGTAGAGTATCAAGGAGAAACATTCGTATAGCAAAGAGGAATGACAATAGGGTAGAGAGAGAGGCTTAGAAAGATCTCAAGCGATTCATATTGTATTAGGTAGAGAAGTAAGGATTAACATTCGTATAGCAAGGAGCAATAATGAAATAGTGTAGGGAGAGAGGCTTAGAATGATCTCAAGCGATTCATATTGTATTAGGTAGAGAAGTAAGGATTAACATTCGTATAGCAAAGAGCAATAATGAAATAGGGTAGGGAGAGAGGCTTAGGAAGATCTCAAGCGATTCATATTGTATTAGGTAGAGAAGTAAGGATTAACATTCGTATAGCAAAGAGCAATAATGAAATAGGGTAGGGAGAGAGGCCTAGGAAGATCTCAAGCGATTCATATTGCATTAGCTGGAGAAATAAGGAGTAACATTTGTATAGCATAGAAGAATAATGAAATAGTGTAGAGGAAGAGGCGTAGAATGATCTCAAGGGATATTTTTAGATGTATGGGACATATCAAGACGCCTCTCCACCCGAAATTGACCTCTCTTTTGGCTGCTCTTTACTGTTATCTATTATGGGAGCGACGAGTAGCGGGCTTTTTTTTTGTACTCTTTTTGTTGCCCTTGAGCCGTGTCCTTTAATGTAAAAAAACAACCCCCCACCCACCCACCCCAAAAAAAAAAAGAAAAAAAAAGAAAACAAGGGGAAAGAAAAGGACGAGAGAGTATGATAGATAGGAAAGAGAGGCCAGTAATGATTTCAAGGGATATTTTTAGATGTATGGGACAAGAACACCCCCCCATCCCCCCACCCCTACCCCCCAAAAAAGAAAAGAAAACAGGGAAAAAGAAAAGGACAAAACGGAATGATGGATAGGAAAGAGAGGCCAGTAATGATCTCAAGGGATATATTTATAGATGTATGGGACAACAACATCCCCCCACCCTCCCCCAAAAAAGAAAAGAAAACAAGGAGAAAGAATAGGACAAAACAGTATGATCGATATGAAAGAGAGGCCAGTAATGATCTCCAGGGATATTTTTAGATGTATGTGACAACAAAAACACCCCCCCACCCACCCTCCCCCCAAAAAAGAAAAGAAAACAGGGAAAAATAAAGGACAAAACGGAATGATGGATAGGAAAGAGAGGCCAGTAATGATCTCAAGGGATATATTTATAGATGTATGGGACAACAACACCCCTCACCCCCCACCCACCCCAAAAAAAGAAAAGAAAACAGGGAAAAAGAAAGGACAAAACGGAATGATGGATAGGAAAGAGAGGCCAGTAATGATCTCAAGGGATATATTTATAGATGTATGGGACAACAACACCCTCACCCACCCCAAAAAAGAAAAGAAAACAGGGAAAAAGAAAAGGACAAAACGGAATGATGGATAGGAAAGAGAGGCCAGTAATGATCTCAAGGGATATTTTTAGATGTATGGGACAACAACATCCCCCACCCCCCCATCCACCCCCAAAAAAGAAAAGAAAACAAGGAAAAAGAATAGGCCAAAACAGTATGATAGATATGAAAGAGAGGCCAGTAATGATCTCAAGGGATATTTTTAGATGTATGGGACAACAACAACACCCCCCACCCACCCCAAAAAAAACAAAAGAAGTGAGAAGGAATTGGACAAAACGGAATGATGGATTGGAAAGAGAGGGTGAAAATGATCTCAGGGGATATTTTAAGATGTAGAAAACAACAACAAAACAAAACAAAACGGAATGATGGATTGGAAAGAGAGGGTGAAAATGATCTCAGGGGATATTTTAAGATGTAGAAAACAACAACAAAACAAAACAAAACGGAGAAATGATAGGACAAAACAGAATGATGGATAGGATAGAGAGACCGAAAAGGATCTATAGCGACTCTAAGGTGTATAGAACAACATAAAAAAAATAAAAAAAACGGAGAAAGGATAGGACAAAACAGAATGATGGATAGGATAGAGAGACCGAAAAGGATCTCAGGGGATATTTTTAGATGTAGAAAACAACAACAACACAACAACAAAAAAAAAGGGGAAAGAATAGGACAAAACGGAATGATGGAAAGGATAGAGAGGCCGAAAAGGATCTATTGCAATTCTTAAAAGGTGTAAACAACAACAACAACAAAAACTTCTATATTTCTCTTCCTTCTTTCTTCTTATCTCTCCTTCCCCTTTCTTTCCCTTCTTCCCCTTCTTTCTTTCTTCATTTTCTTGATTCTTTCCTTCCTTCCTTCCTTTCCCTTCTTCCCCTTCTTTCTTTCTTCCTTTCCCTTCTTGATTCTTTCCTCCCTTTCTTCCTTTCCCTTCTTCCCCTTCTTTCTTTCTTCATTTTCTTGATTCTTTCCTTCCTTCCTTCCTTTCCCTTCTTCCCCTTCTTTCTTTCTTCATTTTCTTGATTCTTTCCTTCCTTCCTTTCTTCCTTTCCCTTCTTCCCCTTCTTTCTTTCTTCCTCTCCCCTCTTGATTCTTTCCTCCCTTCCTTTCTTCCTTCCTTTCCCTTCTTCCCTTTCCTTCTTCCTTCCTTTACCTTTCTTCCCCTTCCTTCTTCCATTCTTCTCTTTTTCATTCTCTCCTTTTTTTATTCTTTCCTTCTTTCCTTTCCTTTTTTTTCCACTTCTTTCTTCCTTTCCCTTCTTCCCCTTCTTCCTTCCTTTCCCTTCTCGCTTCCTTCCCCTTCTTCATTCTTTCTTCCTATATACTGCATTTCTATTCCTTTCCCTTCTTCCCCTTTCTTTCCCTTCATTCTATCTCCTTCTACACTCTGTCCATTTTCCTCTCTATTTCCCTTTCTTCATCTTTTATATTCGTTTTTTCTCTTCATATATCACATCCATTTTTATCTTTTTTTTTTTCCTTTTCTCCATCTTTCTCTCCCCCACATCTGTTTTTTTCTCTTTCCTCCTTCTCTCCTTTGTCCCTCTTGGTCTTGTTTTTGCGCGTGTGAATGGAGGGGAGGGGGGAAGGGGGGTGACCTGTGTGTGTGTGTGTGTGTGTGTGTGTGTGTGTGTGTGTGTGTGTGTGTGTGACGTGTGAAGGTCTGTTTTGTCATGTATGTATAGCCATGACGTATGTTCTCTCTCTCTCTCTCTCTCTCTCGACAGTAAAGGAAGCAGCTCAAGGCCAAAAACCAAAAACAAAGTAATCTATTCATCCATCAATCTATCCATCTATCTATCAATCAATCTATTTATATCTATCTTTCTGTCTATCTTTCTATCTCTTCCCAGACACACAATGATGAAGATGAAATAAAGGAAAACAAAGAAAGGAGGAAGAATGTGAAGCAGTATGGTTATCAGTCTCTCTCTCTATCCATCCTTTTATCTATCTATCTATCCATGTATCTAATCGTCCCTCCCCTTCTCTCTCCTCCCAGGCGCAGAGTGATGAGGATGACGTTGGCCCGGATGATGTTGCCGTCAATGTGGATGGCAACGTGGGCTACATGGATGACTTCTTCAACGAGGTGAGTACATGACGGCCCCTTGATTAGTCCTCACCTGTGCTGTCTACCTGTGAGTCACCTGAGAGTCACCTGATGGTCTCTTGAGGTGATTTAGTGTTACCTATGCACCTTCGAGTTACCTGTCATTATTGTCTCCAGTTATTATTTCGTTACCTTTCTACCTTGTTATCTACCTGTGAGTCACCTGTTGGTCTCTGGAAGTCGTTGTTTTAAGTGTTACCTGTCTACCTGTGAGTTACCTGTCCTTATTTAAGAAGAACATAAGAACATAAGAACGTAAGGAGTCTGCAAGAGGCCGGTTGGCTTATACAAGGCAGCTCCTGTACTCTCAACCCCACCTTGCCTCACTATCCATGACTATCCAACCTCTTCTTGAATGTATCTATGGTATTGGCACCCACAACATGGCTGTCAAGCCTGTTCCATTCGTCCACCACTCTGTTGGTGAACCAATTCTTGCCAATGTCTTTGTTGAATCTGAATTTGTCTAACTTAAAACCATTGCTACGTGTCCTACCTGGCTCTTGTACTATCAAAATCTTATTGACATCCCCTTTATTAAAGCCCTTCATCCATTTAATGTAATGTGTATATTATAATGTACATGTGTATGTGGGCTGGTGACAGTGCTGCACAGGATCTCTAACACCACGTCGTGCTTGTGATCATTGTGCGACACCCACGGTGTCGCCACACATACACATACATGTACATTAATATACACATTATAGATTCTGATCAAGTCTCCTCGCAACCTTCGCCTTTCTAGAGAGTGTAGATTTATATGCTTCAGCCTGTCTTCATAAGGCAAGTTTCTCACCCCCTGAATCATCTTTGTCATCCTCCTCTGTACAGATTCTAACATCTTGATATCCATTCTACCTTGTTATCTACCTGTGAGTCTATTGAGGTTATTCAGAGTGTTACCTGTCTACCTGTAGGTTACCTGTCCTTATTTTTGTCTCCAGTTATTATTCTTTTTTTATTCTCTTGTCTTCTACTAGTCCTTATTCTGTCTCCGTTGATTTAAGTGTTACCTGTCTACCTGTGAGTTATCTACCTTTATTACTATCTCCTGTCGTTATTGTGTTATCTACCTGTGATACCTATCTTACCTACCTTACCTTACTTACCTTACGATAGTAGATAGTAAAGTAGTTGAGAGAGGTGACCAGTACTAGGCAGGTGTATAGAACTGGAGGAAATGGGTTAAAGAAAAGTGGGTTTTAAACTTTTCTCCTCTTCTTTTCCTTCCCTTTTCTTTCCTTTCCAATCTTCTCCTTTTTTCTTTCCTTGCCCTTTTTGATTCTTCCCTGCTTCCTTCCTTCCGTTTTTATTGTTTTCATTCTTCCTTCCCTGTTTTCGTTCTTTCCTTCCTTCCTTTCCCTTTTTCATTCTCTCTCTCTTCCTTTCCCTTTATTTTTCCTTCCTTCCTTTTCCTTCTTCATTCTTTCCTTCTTCCTTCCTTTCCCTTCTTCATTCTTTCCTTCTTCCTTCCTTCTATATTTTCATTCTTTCCTTCTTCCTTCCTTTCCCTTCTTCATTCTTTCCTTCTTCCTTCCTTCTCTTTTTTTCATTCTTTCCTTCTTCCTTCCTTTCCCTTCTTCATTCTTTCCTTCTTCCTTCCTTCTTTTTTTTTCATTATTTCCTTCTTCCTTCCTTTCCCTTCATTCTTTCTTTCTTCCTTCCTTTTCTTTTTTCATTCTTTCCTTCTTCCTTCCTTTCCCTTCTTCATTCTTTCCTTCTTCCTTCCTTTTCTTTTTTCATTCTTTCCTTCTTCCTTCCTTTCCCTTCTTCATTCTTTCCTTCTTACCTTACCTACTGAGTCACCTGTCCATCTTGTTATTTACCTGAGAGTTACCTGTCAGTCACTTTAAGTCGTTATTGGGAATGTTTCGTATCTACCTGTGTTTATCTACCTGTGAATTACCTGCGAAGCTCTTAAAGTCGTTATTGGAGCGTTACTTATCTACCTCTGTTATCTACCTTTGAAATACCTGCCAGTCTCTTAATTCAATGTGATGGAAAGAATAATTAAAGATGAAAAATATGGAGAAGATACATTAAAAGGATAATTATACACCTAAAGTTGATTATGAGAGTTAGCTTTTTACCTACCTGTGTTATCTACCTGCGAAATACCTGTCAGTCTCTTAGTGAAGTACGACGAAGAGAATAATTAAAGGTGAGAAAATAAGGAAAAAATACGTTAAAAGTAGAATTACACATCAAAGTCGTTACTGGGAGTGTTACATTTCTACCTATCTATGTTATCTACCTGTGAAATACCTCTCAGGCTTAATGAAATATGACGAAAAAATTAATTAAAGATGAGAAAATAAGGAAAGCATACGTTAAAAGAAGAATTGTACATCAAAGTCGTATTGGGAGTGTTACCTGTCTACCTACCTGTGTTATATACCTGTGAAATACCTGTCAGTCTTAATGAAATATGACGAAAAAATTAATTAAAGGTGAGAAAATAAGGAAAGCATACGTTAAAAGAAGAATTATACACCAAAGCCGTTACTGGGAGTGTTACCTGTCTACCTACCTGTGTTATATACCTGTGACTTACCTGTTAGTTTTGGAGTCGTTATTATGAACTCTACTTATCTAACCGTGAGTCACCTGTCATTATTATTGTCTCCGATCTTTATTGAAGGGACGAAGAAAGAAAGAAAGGAAAAGAAAGGATGGAAGTGGAAGGAAGAGAGAGAGAAAAATGCAAGGAAAATAATGGAGGAAAGAAAAAAAGAAGAGGAGAAGTGGGCAGACAGGTTGGAGACAGTGTGTGGGAGAGAGAGAGAGAGAGAGAGAGAGAGAGAGAGAGAGAGAGAGAGGTAAGCAGGTGGGCGGCACGTGGGAGACAACAAACCTTTAATTAAGTCAACTGTGATTCCCTCAGAGTGGTTCGAAGTGATTTTAGGTCGAAGTGAGATTTTTTTTTTTTTTTTTTTAGTGCAGAGAGAGAGAGAGAGAGAGAGAGAGAGAGAGAGAGAGAGAGAGAGAGAGAGAGTGGAATTGATAAAGGAAAGAATAAAAGATGAAAGGAGATGAAGATAGATTGATAGATAGATAGATAGATAGATAGATAGAGGCAGATATCGGACCCTAAAAAATGATGATGATTTTGATGATGCTGATGATGATGTTGATGAAACTGACGAAAAAAAACCCGGATGATGAAAAACTAATTGATATGTTCTTACTCTTTTTTTCTCTACAGCAGAGGAAACCGCTCAAGGGAAAAAAAAAAAAAAAGGAAACTAATGAAAAAAAAAAAAGCCCGCTACTCGCTGCTCCTATAAAAAGAGTTCAGAGGAGTGGCAGAAAGATAGGTCAATTTCGGGAGGAGAGGTGTCCTGATACCCTCCTCTGAAAAAAAAAAGAAAAAAGAAAAAAAAATTGTTCTTGATAATTATACAAAACAGAGGTAAAAAAAAATTGTTCTTGATTACTACATAAAAAAAAAAAAATAACGAAAGAGGAAAAACTAACATATGTTCTTAGCTACTATAGAAAAAAAATCAAGGAAAAAAAGAAAATAAATTGTTCTTGATAATTATACAAAACAGAGGGAAAAAATTGTTCTTGATTACTACAAAAAAAACAACAAGAAAAACGGATGATGAAAAACAAATTGATATGTTCTTAGCTACTATACAAAAAAAAAGAACCACCAAAAAAATCAAGGAAAAAAATAGAAAATAACTTGTTCTTGATTATTATACAAAACAGAGGGAAAAATTGTTCTTGATTACTACAAAAAAAAAAACAAGAAAAACGGAAGATGAAAAACTAATTGATATGTTCTTAGTTACTATAAAAAAAAATCAAGGAAAAAAAGATCAAATAAATTGTTCTTGATTATTATACAAAACAGGAAAAAAATTGTTCTTGATTACTACAAAAAAAAAGAAAACAAATTAACCTGTTCTTAATTTTGGGAGTTCACGTGAAATTGTTTATGATTACTCCAAAAAAACAAACAAACACACACAAACACACGCACACACTGAAAAAAATTCTGATTTGAGCATAAAAAAGATTCTATATTTTGTGAGATATCTCTAAAACCACTAAAGATAGCTCAACGAAAACCTACACGGACGCACACAGATAAATTACGCACACGCACACCAAATCCCAAACACGCACACACAACAGAACCCCCCGAAAAATGCACACAAACACTCACACACACACTAAAAAAATTCTGATAAAAAAGCAAAAAAAAAAAAAAAAAAATAACCTGTTCTTGATTTTAGGAGTTCACGCGGCGTCAATTTGCAGGTGGGTAGTTTTTTGTCCCTTTTTCTCACCATTATTGACATTATTATATTTTTCCCGTCCGGTGTGAACGTCCGCGGTAACAGGTGAATGTCAGGCGCTAATGAGGTAATTCAAGCGAGATAACCAACCTGTGTGTGTGTGTGTGTGTGTGTGTGTCCTATCATAGGCAGACATACGCACACTGATAATGTCTCTCTGTGTGTCACTATGTCTGTATCGAAGCTTTTTTTTATGTAAGAGAGAGAGAGAGAGAGAGAGAGAGAGAGAGATGAATAACAAAGAAAAGGAAGAAAAGAAGAGAATTAGAATAAAAAAGAATGTTGAAACGAAGGAAAAAAAGAAAAAATGAAAGTGTCTTGATATTTTAGTTTAAGAATGACCAGAGAGAGAGAGAGAGAGAGAGAGAGAGAGAGAGAGTATATTAAGAAAAAAAGGCGAATATCGAAGAAAAGGAAGAAAAAAGAACCAGAATAAAAAAAAATATTGAAACGAAGGAAAAAAAATGAGTGTCTTGATATTTTAGTTTAAGAATGACCAGAGAGAGAGAGAGAGAGAGAGAGAGAGAGAGAGAGAGAGACTATATTAAGAAAAAGGGCGAATATCGAAGAAAAGGAAGAAAAAAAGAGAACCAGAATAAAAAAAAGAATATTGAAACGAAGGAATAAAAAATGCACAAAAGTGTGTATGTTTTAGTTTAAGAGAGAGAGAGAGAGAGAGAGAGAGAGAGAGAGAGAGAGCGTATCCCCCTTGAGAGACTGGCAGAAGCAAACAAACCGGGCCAAGAATCTTCCCACGCAAACAAGAGATTACTGAAACCCCAAAACAAGCTTCATTGTGGCGAGAAACCCAGACCGAGGCCGAGACAATAGAAACCGAAACTAAAAAGAAAAGAAGACAACTGAAACAAGACTCAGCAGAAACAAAAAAATAAACCGAAACCAAAATTAAAAAGAAACAGGACTGAAAAGAAACCAAAACTAAACAGAAACAGGATTGAAAAGAAACCAAAACTAAACAGAAACAGGACTGAAAAGAAACCAAAACTAAACAGAAACAGGACTGAAAAGGAACCAAAACTAAACAGAAACCAAAATAAAAAAGAAACCAAATCTAAACAGAAACAGGACTGAAAAGAAACCAAAACTAAACAGAAACAGGATTGAAAAGAAACCAAAACTAAACAGAAACCAAAATAAAAAAGAAACCAAAACTAAACAGAAACAGGACTGAAAAGAAACCAAAACTAAACAGAAACAGGACTGAAAAGAAACCAAAACTAAACAGAAACAGGACTGAAAAGAAACCAAAACTAAACAGAAACAGGACTGAAAAGAAACCAAAACTAAACAGAAACAGGACTGAACAGAAACCAAAACTAAACAGAAACCAAAACTAAACAGAAACCAAAATAAAAAAGGAACCAAAACTAAACAGAAACAGGACTGAAAAGAAACCAAAACTAAACAGAAACAGGACTGAAAAGAAACCAAAACTAAACAGAAACCAAAATAAAAAAGGAACCAAAACTAAACAGAAACAGGACTGAACAGAAACCAAAACTAAACAGAAACAGGACTGAAAAGAAACCAAAACTAAACAGAAACAGGACTGAAAAGAAACCAAAACTAAACAGAAACAGGACTGAACAGAAACCAAAACTAAACAGAAACAGGACTGAACAGAAACCAAAATTAAAAAGAAACTACTCCCAGGGTCATAAACTACCCCTGGAAATATACCCCAAACTCCTGCGAAAGCCCTGTCAAATATGTGAACCTGGCCGCCGAAGTGTTGTGATATACGACTCTATGGATGGTATTCTTGGACAATGATTCCGCTTCCCACATCAACTATTTCCATAAGCCAAAAAGGAGATCAGTTGGGTTCTCATGAGCGTTTTTTTAAGTTCATGACACAGAAGAAGGGCTAAACTACTCCCAGGGTCATAAACTACCCCTGGAAATATACCCCAAACTCCTACGAAAGCCCTGTCAAATATGTGAAGTTTGGCGCTGAAATGTTTTGAAATACGACTCTTATATCAAACACCGGGCCGAATTACTGAACACCTCGTCACCCAAGTTCACATATTTGACAAGGCTTTCGTAGGAGTTTGGGGCATTTCCAGGAGTAGTTTATGACCCTGGTGGTAGTTTAACCCTTCCTCTGTACCGTGAACCTAAAGAAACACTCATTAGACCCCAATTGACCCCCTCTTTGACCTTTAGAGATAGCTGATGTGAGAAAGAGTTTAGGGCATTTCCAGGAGTAGTTTTATGACCCTGGTGGTAGTCTGGCCCTTCCTCTGTACCGTGAATCTAAAGAAACACTCATTAGACCCTGATTGACCCCCTCTTTGACCTCTAGAGATAAATGATGTGAGAAAGAGTTTAGGGCATTTCCAAGATTAGTTTTATGTCCCTGGTAGTAGTTTGACCCTTCTTCTGTACCGTGAACCTAAAGGAACACTCATTAGATCCCGATTGACCCCCTCTTTGACCTCTAGAGATAAATGATGTGAGAAAGAGTTTAGGGCATTTCCAGGAGTAGTTTTATGACCCTGGTGGTAGTTTGACCCTTCCTCTGTACCGTGAACCTAAAGAAACACTCATTAGACCCCGATGACCCCCTCTTTAACCTTTAGAGATAGCTGATGTTAGAAAGAGTTTAGGGCATTTCCAGGCGTAGTTTTATGTCCCTGGTGGTAGTTTGACCCTTCCTCTGTACCGTGAACCTAAAGAAACACTCATTAGACCCCGATTGACCCCCTCTTTAACCTTTAGAGATAGCTGATGTTAGAAAGAGTTTAGGGCATTTCCAAGCTTAGTTTTATGTCCCTGGTGGTAGTTTGACCCTTCTTCTGTACCGTGAACCTAAAGAAACACTCATTAGAATCCGATTGACCCCCTCATTGACCTCTAGAGATAAATGATGTGAGAAAGAGTTTAGGGCATTTCCAGGAGTAGTTTTATGACCCTGGTGGTAGTTTGACCCTTCCTCTGTACCGTGAACCTAAAGAAACACTCATTAGACCCCGATTGACCCCCTCTTTGACCTTTAGAGATAGCTGATGTTAGAAAGAGTTTAGGGCATTTCCAAGATTAGTTTTATGACCCTGGTGGTAGTTTGACCCTTCTTCTGTACCGTGAACCTAAAGAAACATTCATTAGACCCCGATTGACCCCCTCTTTGACCTTTAGAGATAGCTGATGTTAGAAAGAGTTTAGGGCATTTCCAAGATTAGTTTTATGTCCCTGGTGGTAGTTTGACCCTTCCTCTGTACCGTGAACCTAAAGAAACACTCATTAGAACCAGCCTCTTTGACCTTTAGAGATAGTTGATGTGAGGAACGAGAGTCTTATAATACCGATCACTAACAGAAACTAAAATTAAAATAAAACCGAAGCCTAAACTGACTCCCAGGATCACAACACCGCCAAGCCACCAGCCGAGGAGGCCCCACAAAAACAGGTGTGTTGTCCTCCTAAAATTATGGAAACGGCTGATTCATTGATCGCCGCCACGCTCTGAGACCTCCCGAACGCCTTGGCTCGCCTTGCTCTGCCTTACCTTAGCCTCCCTTGCCTTACTTTTCCCTTCCTCTCCTTTCCCCTCCCTTCCCTTTACTTTCCTTCCTTTCCCTTTCCTTATCTTCCCGTCTCTTCCCTTCCCTTACCTTCCCTTCCCTTCCTTGCCTTACTTTTCCCTTCCCTTCCCTTCCCTTCCCTTCCCTTCCTTGCCCTACTCTTCCATTCCTTTCCCCTTTCCCCTTTCCCTTTCTCATTCCTTCCCTTTCCTTTCTCTTCCTTAACTTTTCCTCCATTCCATCTCATTTATTTTCCTTCCCTTCCCTCCCTTACCATTCCTTGCCTTGCCCTTCCCTTCCTTTCCTATCCCCTTTCCCCTTTCCCTTTCTCATTCCCTCCCTTCCCTTATTCTTCCTTAACTTTTCCTCCACTCCCTCTCATTTCTTTTCCTTCCTTTCCCTTCCCTTTTCTTCCCTTCCCTTCCCTTCTTTTTTCTTTGTCTTATCCTACTCTTTTGTCTCCCCTTCCTTTCCCTTTCCTCCCCTTCTTTTTTCTTTGTCTTATCCTACTCTTTTGTCTCCCCTTCCTTTCCCTTTCCTCCCCTTCCTTACCCTTCCCATCCCTCCCTTCCCATTCCCTTCCCCTCCCATTCCCTTCCCGTCCCTTCCACTCCTTCGCCTTCCCTTCCCTTGGCATTCCTTTGATTCCCTTCCTTTGGTTTACCCTTCGTTGCCTTTCCATCACTTCCCTTTTATTACGCTTTGTACCCTCCCTTTCCTTACCCCTTCCTTACCCTTCTCTACCCTTCTCATTCCCTCCCTTTCTTACCCAACTTTTCCTTCCTTTTCCTCTTCGTATTCCCCTCCCCTTCCCTTTCCCTTCCCTCCCTTCCCTACCCCTCTCATTTCTTCCCTTCGTACCCACTCTCTCCTTACCCCTTCCCTTCCCCTCCCCTTCCCCCTTCCCTTCCCCTTCCCTTCCCCTTCCCTTCCTCTCCCCTTCCTTTCCTTTCCCTTCCCACCTCCCCATCTCATTTCTTCCCTTCGTACCCACTCTTTCCTTCCCCCTTCCCCCTCCCTTTCCCTTAGCCTAACCCCTCCCCTTCACTTCCTTCACTTCCTTTCCTTACCCATCCCATTCCTTCCCATTCGAATCCTCCATAGCCTTCCTCTTCCCCTTCCTGTTTCCCTCCCTTCCACTCACCTCCCCCTCCACTTTCCCTTCCCTTCCCTTCCCTACCCATCCCATTCCTTCCCTTCCCTTCCCTTCCCCCCCTTCCCTCCACTCTCCTTCCCTCCCTTCCCTTCCCTACCCATCTCTATCCTTCCCTTTCGTACCCACTCTATCTTCCCTTCCCCTTCCCCTCTCCTTCCCCTCCACTTTCCCTCCCCTTCCCTTCCCTACCCATCTCTATCCTTCCCTTTCTTACCCACTCTCTCTTCCCTTCCCCTTCCCCTTTCCTTCCCCTCCACTTTCCCTCCCCTTCCCTTCCCTACCCATCCCATTCCTTCCCTTTCGTGCCCACTCTCCCTTCCCTTCCCCTTCCCCTTTCCTTCCCCTCCACTTTCCCTCCCCTTCCCTTCCCTACCCATCCCATTCCTTCCCTTTCGTACCCACTCTTCCCTTCCCTTCCCCTTCCCTTCCCCTCTCCTTCCCCTCCACTTTCCCTTCCCTTCCCTTCCCTACCCATCCCTATCCTTCCCTTTCGTACCCACTCTCCCTTCCCTTCCCCTTCCCCTCTCCTTCCCCTCTCTTGGCTTGGGGTGCAGCAGAACCTTTAAAGCTGCCACTGAGCTGCCGCCCCCTCCTCCTCCTCCTCCGCCGCCGCCGCCGCCGCCAGACAGCCTCCGTTTTAGGGCGTCGCCGGCCAGTCTTTGCGGCTACACTTGTTTTTTTTTTTTTTTTTTTTTTTTTTTTCATCATCAACTTCGTTTTCTGTTTCTACGTTTCTTTCCTTCTTCTTTTTCTTCTTCTTCATTTTTCTCTTCTTTTTCTTTTTCTTCTTCTTCTTCTTCTACTCTTCTTCATCATCAGCTTCGTTTTCTGTTTCTACGTTTCTTTCCTTCTTCTTCTTCTTCTTCTTCTTCTTCTTCTTCTTCTTCTTCTTCTTCTTCTTCTTCTTCTTTCTCCCCCTCCTCCTCCTCCTCCTCATCATCATCATCATCCTCATTTTCTTTGTTTTCTTGTTTTCTTTTTCTTTTTTCTTCCTCTTTTTCGTCTTTGTATTTACCCGTTTAACTCGTTTTTTTCCTTCTGCCTTTTCTTTTTTTCTTCTGTTTTCTCTGTCATTCGTCTTTTATTCCTGTTCTTCTTCATCGTGTTCTTGTTTTTGTTTTCTTTTCTTTCATCTTGTTTTAATTCTTTCTCCTTCCTCAGCTTCTTCTTCTTCTTCTTCTTCTTCTTCTTCTTCTGCTTCCTCCTCCTCTTTTTGCTTTCCTTCTTCCTCAACTTGTTCGTGTTCTTCTTCATATTATTTATTCAACGTTTTCTTCTTCTTCCTCCTCCTCTTTTTGCTTTCCTTCTTCTTCTAAATCTTCTTCTTCTTCTTCTTGAACAAACAAACAAAACAACAACAAAACAAACAAGCATGGAGTAACTCAGGTGTTCGTCCGTGCAATTAGGGGAAAAATTACACCTAGCCACCTGCTTTCCTACCTGGGCACATCACGAGAGCGTGGGATCGATGGACAGGAACGCCGTAAGGGTCAAGATTAGAGCGTGTGGGAGTGGGTTGAACGCCCTTACTGTGCAGATAAAGGATTCAGCAGCCTTGTGTGTGTGTGTGTGTGTGTGTGTGTGTGTGTGTGTGTGTGTAGGAGGAGAACGAGAACGAGGAGGAGGAAGAGGAAGAAAAAAGGAGGAGGACGAGAACGAGGAGGAGGAGGAGGAAAAAGAAGAAGAAATAAAATGATGAAAAGGAAGAAGAGGAAGAAAAAATGAGGAAGAGGAGGAAGAGGCAGAAGAAAAACATGAAGTAGAAAAAGATGAAAAATAAAAAAAAGAGGAGGAAGAAAAGAGGAGGAGGAGGAATAAGAACAACAAGAAGAACAAGAAAGAGGAAGAGGAAGTAGAGTAGAGAGAGGAAGACGAAAAAAGAAATTAAAAAGAAAAAAAGAAAAAAAAAGAGGGAAAAAGTAGTTGAATACAATGTCTTTCCAACTCGCTTGTAAGGATAAAAAAACAAGTGTGTGTGTGTGTGTGTGTGTGTGTGTGTGTGTGTGTGTGTGTGTGTGTGTGTGTGTGCGTGCGTGCGTGCGTGCGTGCTGAAAAGTCGTGGCTAATCGTAAGAGAATCAGCAAAGGAGGTGCATGAGAGGTCAGCATTTAGGCAGACAATTGCAAACATAGACAAAGATAGAATGAAAGAAAGAAAATAGAAAAGAAAACGAGGATAGGAAAAGAAAAAGTGAAAGAAAGAAAAAAAATGAAGTAAAAGAAAATAAGAAAGAAAAAGAAAAGAAAACGAGAAAAGGAAAAGAAAGAATGAATGAAAGGAAAAGAAAAACAAAAAATGAAAGAAAGAAAAGAAAAAGTAAAAAGAATGAAAGAAAAAAAGAAAAAAAACCCGAGAAAAGAAAAATAATGAAAGAAAAGAAAAGAAAACGAGAAAAAAAACGAAAACGAGAAAAGAAAAAAATAATGAAAGAAAGAAAAGAAAACAAAAAGAATGAAAGAAAAAAAAATAAGACAAAACAAAAAAGAATGAAAGAGTGAAATAAAGAAAAAAAAGAAGAATAAAAGGATGAAAGAAAAAAAGGAAAGAAAAACAAAATGAAAGAAAAAAACCGAGAAAATAAAAAAAATAAAAAAAGAATGAAAGAAAGAAGAAACAAATAAAAAGTAAAAAGAAAAAAAAATGAAAATAAGAAATAACAGAGAAAATGAAGAAAACTCGTAATTAGCGTCTTCCTCTAATTTACCTGTCGTTAATTAAGCACACGAAAGTCGAACATTAATATCAACCTCTATTATTTTTATTTACCACAAATTAAGAAAACCAAAACAGGAAATATTAAAAAAAAATAACATGCATTACTAAAACATCAATAGCAACGTAGTGTGATGACTCAGACACACACACACACACACACACACACACACACACACACACACACACACACACACACACACACACACACACACACACACACACACACACACACACACACACACACACACACACACACACACACACACACACACACGTACACACACACACACACACACACACGTACACACATATACACACCTTTTGAATACTTAATTAATAACTTTCTTGACACGAACGTACAATCGATGATGATATATTGTTGTATTGTTCATTCTTCTCCTCCTCCTCCTCCTCCTCCTCCTCCTCCTCCTCCTCCTCCTCCTATTCTTCTTCTTTCCTTCTATTTCCCTTTTTTTCCTTTTTTCTCTTTCTCTGTTTTTTTTCCTCCATGTTACTCTCATTACTCCTCCTCTTCCTCCTCCTCTTCCTTTACTTCTGTTCCTCCGTTTCCCTCTTCCTCTTCCCTTTTCTTCTTTTTTTCTCTTGTTTTCTTTTTCTTCATATTACTTTCACTCCTCCTCCTCCTTTTCTTCTTTTTCTTCTTCTTCCTCCTCCTCCTCCTCCTTTACTTCTGTTCCTTCGTTTCCCTCTTCCTTTCTTCCCTTTTCTTCTCTTTTTTCTTTTGTTTTCATTTTCTTTATGTTACTCTTTCACTACTTCTCCCCCTCCTCCTCCTCTTCTTCTTCTTCTTCTTCTTCTTCTTCTTCTTCTTCTTCTTCTTCTTCCTCCTCCTCCTCCACGGACAACAGGCATAACAGAAGCAACAATCAATATACAGGGTGTTGTAATTAACCTCCTTCTCCTCCTCCTCCTCCTCCTCCTCCTCCTCCTCCTCCGGGAACTCTTCTTCTGCGACTTCGCCAATTCATGTTTCTCTTTGTCGTTTTATTCCTTCGTTTATTATTTTTTCATTGTTTCCTTTTGTTCTTTTCTTCCTTCTCCTCCTTTTCTTCTTCTTTGTCTTTCGTCTTTGCTTTTTATTGTTGTTGTTGTTGTTATTGTTGTTGTTGTTCTTTATTGTCATTCGTCTTATATTCCCATTCTCTATTCTTCCCTTTTTTTCTTTTTCTTCCTCCATTCCCTTATTCATATTACCCTCCTCCTCCTCCTCCTCCTCCTCCTCCTCCTTCCCTTCTTCTATCCTTCATCTTTCTTCCTCTCTTCCTTTTTTCTTCTCTAACTTTTTCTCTCCATTTTCTTTTCATGTTACTCTATCACTCCTCTTCCTCCTCCTCCTCCTCCTCCTCTCCTCCTCCTCCTCCCCCTCCTCCTTCTATCCCTCCTCTTTCTTCCTCTCTTCCCTTTTTCTTCTCTAACTTTTT
The DNA here is from genome assembly GCF_024679095.1 of Eriocheir sinensis. Classification (NCBI taxonomy): domain Eukaryota; kingdom Metazoa; phylum Arthropoda; class Malacostraca; order Decapoda; family Varunidae; genus Eriocheir; species Eriocheir sinensis. The sequence goes on from NC_066538.1 coordinate 6,616,272, forward strand.
CTCTCCATTTTCTTTTCATGTTACTCTATCACTCCTCCTCCTCCTCCTCCTCCTCCTCCTCCTCCTCCTCCTCCTCCTTGTAATTACCTCCTCCCCCTTTGGTGTTTATTTACAAAAGGTGACGTAGTGTTGTTGTCGTTGTTGTTGTTGCATTGTCACGTGATTGTGTGTGTGTGTGTGTGTGTGTGTGTGTGTGTGTGTGTGTGTGTGTGTGTGTGTGTGTCAACTGGCCGGTCGATTTGGCTATTGTTGTCCTCCTCTTCCTCCTCCTCCTCCTCCTATTCCTCTTCTTCCTCTTCTTTTCTTTTTTCCTCTTTTTCTTGTTCTTCTTCGTCCAGTCCTCCTCCTCTTTCTCATCTTCCTCTTCTTTTTCTTTTTTATTTCTTTTTCTTCTTGTTCTTTTCGTGTTCTTCTTCGTCATCCTTTTCCTCTTTTTTTCTTCTTTTGTTTCTTTTTTCTTTTTGTTCTTGTTCCTCCTCCTCCTCCTCTTTCACGTTGTTCTCCTCCTCTTCTTCATTCACTCGTTCATTCAGTCTCTCCTCTTCCTCCTCCTCCTCCTATATTTTCTTCTTGTTTCCTGATACCTTTCTTCTTTACTTTTGTCTTCCTTTCCCACGGTATTACTTTTTCATTCTTCCTTCGTGTGTTTCTTTAATGATCTCCTCCTCTTCCCCCTTTTTATCTGTCTTTTTCTCATTTACTTCCTTTCTTTTCCTCGTTTCCTCACTCCAGTCTTCTTTTCTTCTTCTTCTTCTTCTTCTTCTTCCCTTTCCATCTACTTATCCCATCCCATTCTTCTTCCCTTTCCACCTCTCTAAATTATCCCATCCCATTTTTTTTCTTCATCTTCATCATCATCATCATCATCTTCTTCTTCTTCTTCTTCTTCTTCTTCTTCTTGTTCCCTTTCCACCTCTCAAAATTATCCCATCCCATACTTCTTCTTTTTCTTCATCATCATCTTCTTCTTCTTCTCCTTCTTCCTCTTCTTTTTTCTTCATTTTCCCTTTCCACCTTTTTAAATTATCCCATCCCATTCTTCTTCTTCTTCTTCTTCTTCTTCTTCTTCTTCTTCTTCAAGGATAGATATTTTCTGTGTATCATTTATTATTCTAAAAACATTAAAAGGAAAGGAAAAAGAAAACGGAGGTGTCGGCGTCTTAATCAAAGGGGATGTTTATGTATTTCTCTCCTTCATCTGTTTTCGTTTTTGTTTTTGTTTGTTGTTGTTTTCCTTCGTTTGGGTGATAGATTGCCCTCTTCATCTCGTTGTTGTTTTTCTTTTTTATATTTTTCTTCATTTTCCTTCTTGGTTCACGTGCCTGGTGTGTGTGTGTGTGTGTGTGTGTGTTTCTTTTTCTGTTTGTTTGTTTGTTTATTTGTTTCGGCGATGGAGTTGAATTTATACCTCTTGCCCTCCTTTCTCTCTCTCTCTCTCTCTCTCTCTCCTTTTTTTTGTCTGTCTTTTAGTTTAGTTTTTTTTTTTTTTCTTTTCCTGCCAGATTGTTTGTTTTTGTACGTGTTTTTTTCTTCCTTTTTCTAATGTTTCCTGTGTCTGTCTGTGTGTCGTCTTTTCTTCTGTTTTCCTTTTTTCCTTTTTTTTCTTCATTTCTATCCCCGGCTATTTCCTTGAGCCACCTTTTTTTTTTGTTTTTTCCCTTTTCTTTAATTCAGACCGTCATCTTTTTTCTTTTTTTCCTCTTTTCTGCTTTCCTCATTTCCATCTCTTGACTTCTCTTTTTTTTTTTCCTACTGAGGCTATTTCCTTGTCTTTTTTTTCTTGCTTTCCCTCAGTTCATCTTTTTTTTTTCCTTTTCTGCTTTCCTCATTTCCATCTCTTGACTTCTCTTTTTTTTTTCCTACTGAGGGTATTTCCTTGTCTTTTTTTCTTGCTTTCCCTCAGTTCATCTTTTTTTTCCTTTTCTGCTTTCTTCATTTCCATCTTTCAACTTGTATTCTTATGTTTTCTTTTTCAGTTTTTATTTTTTCTGTGATCGCTTCGTCATGTCAATATACTTTTCCTTTTCCTTAATTCATACGCTCATCTTTTTTTTCCTTCTCTGCTTCCTTCATCTCTATCTTTTAACTTGATTTCTCCTGTTTTTATTTTTTTGTCAGTTTTATTTATTTCTAAGACTACTTTCTCATGTCTATACTTTTCCTTAATTCAAACTCAGCCTTTCCTTTTTTCTTATTTTCTCCTTTTCTTCTTTTCCATCTGTGACCATTTCCTCATTTCTCTTTATTTATTATTATTTATTTGTATCTATTCCTTTCCTCTATTTCAGACTATCATCTTATTTACCTACGAAGACCTGGATGGGGGTAGTTAAGAGATGGAGTGGGAAGGAAAAGAATGAAACAATAAAAAAAGGAATGGAAAAAGAATGGGATGGAAAGGGAAGCAGAGGAAGGGAATGGGATAAAAAGGGAGGAAGAATAATGGGATGGGATGAGTAAGAGATGAGAAGGGAAGAAGAGGAAGGAAATGGGATAAAAAGGGAAGAAGAATAATGGGATGGGATGAGTAAGAGATGAGAAGGGAAGAAGAGGAAGGAAATGGGATAAAAAGGGAGGAAGAATAATGGGATGGGATGAGTAAGAGATGGGAAGGGAAGAAGAGGAAGGGAATGGGATAAAAAGAGAAGAAAAATGGGATGGGATTAGTATGGGATAAGAGATGGGAAGGGAGGAAGAAGAATGGGATAGGACGATTATGAGAGAGAGAGAGAGAGAGAGAGAGAGAGAGAGAGAGAGAGAGAGAGAGAGAGAGAGAGAGAGAGAGAGAGAGAGAGAGAGGTCTTTATCGTGCAGTGAACTAATAATATTGGCTGATGATGATGGTGATGATGATGATGAATGCATATTAAACTATCTACCTCTGTCTATTCTTGTCTATCTATCTATATATCTATCACGCACTCAATTCTTACACACACACACACACACACACACACACACACACACACACACACACACACACACACACACACACACACACACACACACACACAAACACGGGCGTCTCACTGTCTGAGGAATCTCTCGTCCTTCTCCTCAATGAGTCTGGAGGAGGAGGAGGAGGAGGAGGAGGAGGAGGAGGAGGAGGAGGAGGAGGAGGGGAGATGGAGGAGGAAGAGGAGGAGGAGATTGAGGAGGAGGAGGTAATGGAAATGGAAGTTAGGAGGGGAAGAAGGAAGAGGAGGAGCTAATTAAAGTTAGGAGAGGAAGAAGAAGAAGAAGAAGAAGAAGAAGAAGAAGAAGTAAACAGTAAAGGGTGCTAGGAAGAGATGTTAAAGAGGAGGAGGAGGAGGAGGAGGAGGAGGAGGAGGAGGAGGAGGAGGAACAGTTAAAGTAGAGTAGGAAGAGAAGGAAGAAGATGAGAGGAAGAAGGAGGAGGAGGAGGAGGAGAAGAGATGGAGGTAAAGGAGAAAAGAAAGGGCAAGAAGTAGAGAAGGAGGAGGAGGAGGAGGAAGAAATAAAGAAATGAAGGAGGAAGAGGAAGAGGTAGAGGAGACACGAGGAAAGGAAGGAGAAGAGGAAGAGAGAGTAAATGATGATAGGGAGGGAAGAAGAAGAAGAAGGAAGAGGAGGAGGAGGAAGAAGGAGACGAGATAATGGAAGTTAGGAAGGGAGGAGGAGGAGGAGATAAAGAAGGTTGAGTCTAAAAATAGGAGGAGGAGGAGGAGGAGAAGAAGAAGAAGAAGAAGAAGAAGAAGAAGAAGAAGAAGAAGAAGAAGAAGAAGAAGGAGGAGGAGGAGGAAGAAGAAGATATTTGGAAGGACAAGTCAAGCAAGGGAAGAAAAGGAAAGGAAGAAAAGTGAGTAAAAACAGGAAAAGAAAACAAAAGAAAACAAAAGAAGACAAAACAAAAAAAAACAGGAAAACAAAACAACAGTAAAAAAACAGTAAGACAAAAAAAAAATATATGGAAGACAGAAGGGAAGGAGAAGGGAAGAAAAAGGATAATGAGAGAAAAGAAGAAAATAGGGAATAATATGAAGAAAAATGACAAGAGCTAAAGATGAGAAGACAGAGAGGAGGAGGAGGAGGAGGAGAGGAGGAGAGGACAACGGAATCAAGCAGAAGGAGGAGGAGGAGGAGGAGAGGACAGGGGGACAGAGAAAGCAATGAGAAGGAGGAGGAAGAGGAGGAGGAGGAGGAGGAAATGTGAGAGCAGTTTAGAAGACATGAAGAGGAGGAGTAAGAGGAGTAAGTGGGACAAGAAGAGGGGGTGGAGGAGGAGGAGGAGGAGGAGGAGGAGGAGGAGAGGGGACTTGGGGAAGGAAGTAGGACAGTGAAGGAGGAGGAGGAGGAGGAGGAGGTGGTCTGATGGAACGGAAGTCAGCCAAAAAGAGGGAGGGGAGGAGAGGGAAGAGAGGAGGAGGGGAGGAGAGAGAGAAGAAGAAGGAGGAGGAGGGGGAGGAAGGAAGTAGAGCATTGGAAAGGAAGAAGAGGAGGAAGAGGGGGAAGGAGAAGAAGGGAGGAGGAGAAAGAGGGAAGAAGGAGAAGAGGAAGGAAAGGGAAAGAGGAAGAAGAGAAAAAAAGGGGTTTTAAAATGGGTGAGGGGGAAGAAAGAGAACAGTGAGAGAAGGAAGAGGAGGAGGAAGAAGAGAGGAAGGAAATGGGAAGAGGAGGAAGAAGATATGAGAGGAGAAGGGAAAGGGGAAGGAGAGAGGAGAATGAAAGGGTAAGAGGAAGAGGAGGAGAAAAGTGAGGGGAAAGAGAGGACAGAAAGGGAGAGAAGGAGGAGGAAGAGGAAGGAAAGGGAAGGAAGGAAAGGGGAGGGAGTGAGAAGGGGAGTAAAGGGAGGAAGGAGGGATAGCAGAGAGAAGGGAGGAAGAAACGGGAGGAGGAGGAGGAGGAGGAGGAGGAGGAGGAGGAAAGAACTGTGAGAAAGGGAGGGAAAGGAAGGAAGGAGAGCCATGAAAGGGGAAGGAAGAGAAGGAAGGAGAGAGGGGAAAAGGGAGTAAGAAAGAGGAGGATTAAGAGAAAAGGAAAAGAAAGAAAGGAAAGGGAAGAAAGAGGGTAAGAAAGGAAGAGAAAGAACTAGGGGAAAAGAGGAAAGGAAGGAAGGAAGAAAGAAGAGAATGGGGGGAAAAAAAAGGGGGAGGGAAAAGAAGGAAGAGAGGGAGGAGGGAAAAAGAGGAAAGAAATGAAAAGAGAAGAGGAAGAGAATGAGGAAAGAAAGAAGGGCAATGAGGGAAGGAGGAGAAGAAGGAAGGAAGAGAAGGAAGAAAGAAAGAGGAGGAGGAAAGGAAGGGGTAAAGAAGGAAGGGCAATAAGGGAAGGAAGAGAAGGAAGGAAGAAAGAGGGGCAACGAGGAAAGGAAGAAGGGAAGGGAGGAAAGAAGGTCAGAGGGGAGAGGGGAAAGAAGAGGGGGGAAGGGGGGCAGGGGGAGGGGGGGGGTCAATAGCCATTACCCCCTCCCCCCCACAACATCTCTCTCTCTTAACTCATGGCGTGTTTTGTCCCACTTTTCTCTCTCTCTCTCTTTTATTATCCTTTCTTTACCCTCTTCCTCTCTTTACTGTTTTCCCCTTCCTCTTCTTTTCCTTCTTTCATTCATGTTTTCCCTTTATGTTTTTTCCTCTTTTTCCCTTTTCTATTCTTATTATTTTTCATCTTTCCGTTTTTTTCCCTTTTTTCCTTCATTCATTCGTGTTTTCCCGTCTACATTTTCCTCTTTTTCCTCTTCCATATTTTATCGTATTTTTTCATCTCTTTTCCTGTTTTTTTTCCCTTTTTCTTTTTCCATTCCTCTTTTCCTTCATTCTTTTCCCGTCTATATTTTCCTCTTTTTCCTCTTCCATATTTTATCTTATTTTTTCATCTCTTTTCCTGTTTTTTTTCCCTTTTTCCCTTCCTCTTTTCCTTCATTCTTTTCCCGTCTATATTTCCCTCTTTTTCCCTTTCATCTTCTTCCTATTTTTTTCATCTTTATATCCCTCTTTTTCACTTTTTCTTTTTCCCTCTTTTCCTTCTTTCATTCATGTTTTCCCGTCAATATTTTCCTCTTTTCCCCTTCCCTATTCTTCCTTCCTATTTTTTCATCTATATTTCCCTCGTTATCTCTCTTTCTATTTTCCCCTCTTATTTTCCCTCTATGCATTCATGTTTTCCCGTCTGTATTTTCCTCTTTCCCTTCGTTCTT
>NC_066538.1:6627425-6629925 GCF_024679095.1 Eriocheir sinensis
GAGGAAGGAAAGGAAGGAAGAAAGAAAGGAAGGAAGGAGGAACAATTTTGAATAGGAATGAAGAAGAAAGGAAAACAGGAGGGAGGAATGGAGAGAAGGAAATAAGAAAGAAAGAAGGAAGGAGAGAAAGAACAGTCACGGAAGAGGAAAGAAGGAAGGAGAAAGAAAGAAGAAGAAAGAAAGGAAGAAGAAGGAACAGGAAATCAAGGAATGAAGGAAGGAGGAAGGAAGGGACAGGAAGAAAGAGAAGAGAAGGAAGGAAGGGAGAGGAGGAGGGAGGAAGGAAGGAAGGGAGAGGAGGGAGGAAGGGAGGAGGGGACACTGACTGCTTTAAGAGAGTAAGGGAGGAGGAGGAGGAGGAGGAGGAAAAGTCACGAAGGAAGGAGAGGAGGGAGGGAGAGAAGGAGGGAGGGAGGGAGGAAAAGTAGACATGAGGGAGATAGAGAAAGGGAGATTGCCATGAGGGAGAGAAGGGGGGGGAGGGGGAGGGGGGGAGGGGGGGAGGAACCAAGGTCAGGGCAGCTTTGTGTGTGTGTGTGTGTGTGTGTGTGTGTGTGTGTGTGTGTGTGTGTGTGTGTGTGTGTGTGTGTGTGACGCTCCGTTCAATACCTTCCTCTGTGCGTGCGTTTGTGTGTGTGTGTGTGTGTGTGTGTGTAGGTATGTTAAGTATCTGGCTACGATGAAGACAAGGATTAGTTCATAGTGAAGGGAAGGGGGAGGGAAGAGGGGAGGGAAGGGGAAGGAAGGGGAGGGAAGAGAGGGGGATAAGGGAAGGAAAGGGAAGGCATGTTTTGAGAGGAAAGAGGGGAGGGGAAACAGTGAGGGAAAAAAGAAAGTGAAGGGAAAGAGAAGGGAAGGGAAGGAAGGGAAGAGAGGGGGATAAGGGAAGGGAAGGGAAGGGGAAGACATGTTTTGAGAGGAAAGAGGGGAAGGGAAATAGAGAGGGAAAGAATTAACTGAAAGGAAAGAGGAAGGGAAGGGAAGGGGAAGGCATGTTTTGAGAGGAAAGAGGGGAGGGGAAATATAGAGGAAAAAAAGAAAGTAATGGGAAAGGGGAGGAAAGGGAAAGGCAGGGGAAGGGAAGGCGTGTTTAAGAGGAAAGAGGGGGACGGACAATAGAGGGGGAAAGAGGAAGGGGAAGAGAAGGAAAATGTGCGGAAGACAGAAGGACAGAAGAAGGGGATATGCGAATGAGGAAGAGAATAAAAGAAGGGAAGAGGAAGGAGAGGAGAATAGAAAGAAGGCAAAGGGAGGGAAAAGTGAAAGGAGGAGAGGTGAAGGGAGAGAGAAAAGGAAGAGGAATGAGGGAAGAAGTGAATGGGGAAGGAAGATAAGGAAGAGGGAATAGAGGAAGGGAAAGAAAAAGGGGAAGAGAGGAGAGAAAAGAGGGGAAGAAGAGAAGAGGAAGAAAGTAAATAGGGAAAGGAATACAAGGAAGAGAGAACAGATGAAAGGGAGAGAAGGAGAATAGAAGGGAAAGAAAAAAGGAAAAGAAAAGAAAAGGAGGAAAGTTGATGGGAAGGGAAAATAAGAGAAGGGAAAACAGATGAAGGGAAGAGAAAGGGGAATGGAGAGGGAGGAAATGGGGTGGGGGGGGCCGTGAAGATTAAAATAGAAGGGGAGGAGGGGGGAGGAAGTATAAAGAGGGTGAGGGGAAAGGGGAAGGAGGAAGGGGAAGAAGGGGAGGAAGGGGAAAATGACTCAGTTTAGGCAAGTAGTGGTTAGGGTGTGTGTGTGTGTGTGTGTGTGTGTGTGTGTGTGTGAGTCATGCAAGGAAGAAGAGGGGTGGAGGAGGAGGAGGAGGCGAGGGAAAGGGGAGTGAAGAGAAGGGGAAATGGAGAAAAATGGTGCGAAGGAAGGACGGTGATGAAGGGAAAGAAGAGGGGAAGAGGAAGAGGAAGGGAAGGGAAGGGAAGAGGAAGGGAATGAAAGAGAAAGAGGAAGAGAAGGCAGAGGAAGGGAAGGGAAGGGAAAAAAAAGGGAAGGAGAGAGAAAGAAGAGAAGAAAGAAAAGGAAGGGAAGTTGATAAAGGAAAAGAAGAGGGGAAGAGGAAGAGAAGGGAAGGAAAGAAAAAAAAACAGAGGAAGAGCAGGGAAGAGGGAAGGCAGAGGAAGGGAAAGGAAGGGAAGGGGAAAAGGAAGGGAAGGGAAAAAGGAAGGGAAGTTGATAAAGGAAAAGAAGAGGGGAAGAGGAAGAGAAGGGAAGGAAAGAAAAACAGGAAGAGAAAGAAAAAAAACAGAGGAAGAGCAGGGAAGAGGGAAGGCAGAGGAAGGGAAAGGATGGGAAGGGAAAGGAAGGGAAGGGAAAAAGGAAGGGATAGGACGGAAAAATAGAGGAAGGGAGAGGAAGAGAAGGCAATGAAAAAAGGGAGGAAAGAGAAAGGAAGGGAAAGAGAAAGAGAATGGATAGAAAGGGAAAGAGCAGAGAAAGAGGAAGACAAGAGAAGAGAAAAATGAAGAGAGGGGAAGAAAAAAAGAAAGAGGAAGGGAAGAGAAAGAGA
>NC_066538.1:6634925-6639925 GCF_024679095.1 Eriocheir sinensis
TCCTTTCCATCATTATTTTCCTGTCCATTCATTTTTTCCTTTTCCTTTTTTTTCCTTTCAATATCCATTCCAAATATTCCCTTTTTTTCCCATTCCTCTTTTTCCCGCTTCCGTTTCCAACTTTCTTTCCCTTCACTTCCCTTCCCTTCCCTTCCTTTCCCTTCCCTTCCCTTCCCTTCCCTGTCCTTCCTTTTCCTTCCCTTCCCTTCCCTTCACTTATCTTCCCTACCCTTATTTTCCCTTACCATCTCTTCCCTTCCCATCCCTTCCCTTCCCTTCCCTTCTCTTCCCTTCCCTTCCCTTCCTTTCAATTCCCTTCCTTTCCCTTCCCTGTCCTTCCTTTTCCTTCCCTTCCCTTCCCTTCCCTTATCTTCCTTACCCTTATTTTCCCTTACCATCTCTTCCCTTCCCATCCCTTCCCTTCCCTTCCCTTCCCATCCCTTATTTTTCCATCCCTTCCCTTCCCTTCCCTTAAGCGGTTCCCCTTGAGTTCCAATATCTAATAGTTGCCTACTGTACCATCAATATACAATTGCTCTCTCTCTCTCTCTCTCAATTCATGTTTTTTTTTTTTTATATATTTTTTAATCGAGTAGCAATTGTCTAAGTGAGAACAACAACAACAACAACAACAACAACAACAACAACAACTACTACTACTACTACTACTACTACTACTACTACCACCACCACCACTACCACTACTACTGCTTCTACTACCACTACTACTACGACTGCTTCTACTACCACTACTACTACTTCTACTACCACTACTACTACCACTACTACTACTACTACTACTACTACTACTACTACCACTACTACTACTACTACTACTACTACTACTACTACCACTACTACTACTGCTACTACTACAATAACAACAACAACAACAATAAATACAAATTATTGGATAACGGGCTGTCTTAATCTCTTTATCAATACTCTCTCTCTCTCTCTCGCCTTACGTCATCTTTAACCTCACTTTCCCTCCACTTTCTCTCCCTTCCCCTCTCCCTCCCTCTCTTCCTCCCCCTCTCCCTCCCTCTCTTCCTCCCCCTCTCCCTCCCTCTTCTCTCCATATTCACTCAAGCTTATTTTTCCCTCCCTTCCTCCTTCCTCTAACTCTTTCCTTCCTTATTTCTCTCTTTTTCTCCTTTCCTCCCTCCATATATCCACTCTTATTAAATTCTTCTCTTCCTTCCTTCCTTCTTTTCTTCATATTTTTCTTGGTTCATTACATCTTTCTTTTCTTCTTCCTTTCTTCGTTTCCTCCTCCTTCCTTGTTTTATTTCCTCGATTTTCACTTTTTTCTCCTTTTTTCCTTCTCCTTTCTTCCTTCCTTCGTTCTTTCCTGGTTTTCTGTCTTTCTTAAATTTCCTTTGGTTTCTTCCTCTCCTCTTCCTCTTCTTCCTCCTCCTCCTTCTTCTTGTTTTCTCCCTCCTTTCTTCCTTCCTTCTATTTATCTATAATACGTACCCAGCATTCCATTTTCTTCTTCCATCTTCTTCTTTTTCTTGTTCTTCTTTCCATTCTTTTATCATTCTCCCTCCTTCATTTTCTTCCTTCTATCTTAACCTACTTCCTTCCTCTTCTCCATCCATCACTCTATCTATCTACCCTGCTTCCTCTTTATTCATCCTCCTCTCCTTCCTTCCTTTCCTCCTCTTCCTTCCTGTTTTCTCACACTTCTTCCTTCAGTCTTTCATTCCTCCTTCCCTCCTTTCGTCCTCTCCTTCTTGTCTCTCCCTTCAGTCTTTTTATCTCCTTTCTTCCTTCCTTCCTTCATTCATTACTTCCTTATATCTTCCTTTCTTCCCTTCTCTCCTTTCTTTAGCATTCGTAAGACCTCACCTAGAGTATGCGGTGCAGTTCTGGTTACCTTATTATAGAATGGACATCAACCTGTTTGAATCCGTGCAGAGGAGGATGACAAACATACAAACATGATTCACGGGTTGAGAAACTTGCCATATGAGGACAGACTTAACCTTTTACATTGGCTATCTTAAGAGAGGGGAAAGGTTGGAGACTTGATTGCCGTTTATAAATGAATGAAGGGCTTTAATAATGGGGGATATCAATAAGGTTGTGATGGTAAGAGAACCGGGTAGGACACGTAGCAATGGGGTTAAGTTGGATAAGTGGGTGAAGGGCTTTAATAAGGGTAATATCAATAAGGTTTTGGTGGTCAGAGAGCCGGGTAAGACACGTAGCAATGGGTTGAAGTTGGATAAAGTCAGATTCAACAACGACATAGGGAAGAAGTGGTTTACTGAGAGTGGTGGATGAGTGGAACAAGCTTGGCAGGCATGTTGTGAGTGCCAGTACGATAGACTCATTCAAGAAGAGGTTGGATAAATTGATGGACTGTGAAGATGGGTGAGGACTGGTGGTGATGGGTGGTAATGGGTGGTGATAGGTGGTGATTGGTGGTGATGGGTGTACAGGACCTGCCTTGTGTAGATTGACTGGCGTATTTCAGACTCATGTTCCTTTCCTTCCTTCCTTCCTTCCCTCTTTCATTCATTCCTTCTTCCCTTCCTTCCTTCCTTCCTTCCTTCCTTCCCTCTTTCATTCCTTCCTTCTTCCCTCCCTTCCTTCCTTCCTTCCTTCCTTCCCTCATTCCTTCCTTCCTTCTTCCCTTCCTTCCTTCCTTCCTTCCTTCCTTCCTTCCCTCTTTCATTCCTTCCTTCTTCCCTCCCTTCCTTCCTTCCTTCCTTCCTTCCCTCATTCCTTCCTTCCTTCTTCCCTTCCTTCCTTCCTTCCCTCATTCATTCATTCCTTCTTCCCTTCCTTCCTTCCTTCCTTCCTTCCTTCCTTCCCTCATTCATTCATTCCTTCTTCCCTTCCTTCCTTCCTTCCCTCCATCCTATCTTCCTATCTCCCTTCCTGTCTCCATTCTCATCTATCTTCCATCTTTCATCTTCTCCTCCTTCTCTCCTTCCCTCCCTTCCTTTCTCTCCCTTCCTCTCTCCCTTTCTTTCCCTTCCTCCCTTCCTTCCTTCCCTCCATCCTATTTTCCTATCTCCCTTCCTGCCTCCATTCTCATCTTCCTTCCATCTTTCATCTTCTCTTCCTTCTCTCCTTCCCTCCCTTCCTTTCTCTCCCTTCCTCCCTCCCTTTCTCTCCCTTCCTCCCTCCTTCTCTCCCTTCCTCCCTGATTTCTTGGTTTGTGTCCAGATACGCCTCAAAGTGAGCCAAATACCGCCGTTGTTGAGAGAGAGAGAGAGAGAGAGAGAGAGAGAGAGAGAGAGAGAGAGAGAGAGAGAGAGAGAGAGAGAGAGATGGGGGGAAGGGAGGGAGGGAAGGGGTGATGCAGAAGAATAGAAACGGAGGGAAGGGACACTCTCTCTCTCTCTCTCTCTCTCTCTCTCTCTCTCTCTCTCTCTCTCTCTCTCTCTCTCTTCTCCCTCCCTTCCTTTCCCTTTCCTCCCCACCCCCCAAAAATCTACCCTCCCCCCCTCCCCCAGCCCCCTTCCCCCTCCCATCCACCCCCACCAAACGTCTTGTCTTCTCTGACCCCTTACCCCGCCTCCCTCTAGCCCCCCTTCCGTTTACCCCACCCCCCCATTTGACATTTAAAAGCCCCCCTCTCCCACCCCCTCCTCCCCTCCCCCGATTGGATGCTGTGGTATATAAGGTCAAGCTCTCCTCTCTCTCTCTCTCTCTCTCTCTCTCTCTCAGCTTCCGGAAAAGAGAGAGAGAGAGAGAGAGAGAGAGAGAGAGAGAGAGAGAGAGAGAGAGAGAGAGAGGAGGGAAGAGAAGGAAAGAAAGATAGATAAGAAAGAAGAGAGGAGAGGGAGAAAAAGAAAGAAAGAAAGCAGAGAAGAGGAAGAGAGAGAAAGAGATGAAGAGGAACAGGAATAATGTGAGAAGAGAAGATGACGAGAAGGAGATGAATGATAGAGAAGAAGGGAGTGAGAGAAAACGGAAGAAGAAGAAAGGAAGAGGAGTGAATAGGTGAAGAAAAGAATAGAGTAGAAGAATAGAAAAGAAGACAATGAGATACGATATAAAAGGGAAGTAGAAAGGGAGGAGAAAAGGGAGAGAAGAAATGATGAATGAAAGGAGAGAAGAGAAGTGGAAAGACAAGAAAAGGGTGATAATGCGAAAATATGTTAAAGAGAAAGGGAAGGAAAGGAAAAGGGGATGAAAGAAAAGGGACAGAAAGGAAAAGAGAAACAAGGAAAGTGAAGGAAAAGAGGGAAGGGAAGAGGGGAAAGGAGAAAGAAAGGAAGGGAAATGAGGGAAAGAGGAGAAAGAAGATGGAAGGGAAGGGAGTAGAGAAAGAAGTAGATTGATAGAAAGGGAAGGAAAGGAGAAAGGAGCGGAAAGGGATGGGAGGTGAGAGAAGAATGAAAAGACGGGAAGGGAAGGAAAGAAAAGAGAGAAAAAAAAGAGGGAACAAAAGAGAGGAAAAATGAGAATGAGAGGAATAGAAAGAATTGAAAAATGCAGAAAGCAGAAGGGAAGGAAAGGAAAGGGAGGAGAAAAAAGTTTAAAGGAAGGAAAGAAAGGAAAGCAAAAGGAAGAGGAGGAAAGATAAGAGGAAGGGAAGAGGAAGAGGAGCAGGAAAAGGTTTTAAACGTGGAAATTTTATGATGGCGAAGAGAGAAAGAGGACAAGAGGAATGGAGGAGAGGAAGAAGTGAACTGTGAAGAGGAAGGAAGGAGAAAAAATAGTGTGTGTGTGTGTGTGTGTGTGTGTGTGTGTGTGTGTGTGTGTGAGAGAGAGAGAGAGAGAGAGAGAGAGAGAGAGAGAGAGAGAGAGAGAGAGAGAGAGAGAGAGAGAGAGAGAGAGTAATAAAACACGGGTTGAGTTTTCCGTAGATTAATTTGCCTTTTTTTTTTTTTTTTTTGCGAATAGCTTTGATATAATTAGTAATAAGTCGACATTGTTATTATTATTATTTTTACCTGCATTATTATTATTATCTATTACTATTATTATTATTATTATTATTATTATTATTATTATTATTATTATTGTTGTTAAAA